>NC_060961.1:4897500-4980000 GCF_910589235.1 Vespa crabro
TTAATCACTTTGCATGAACCAACATACGCTTATAGATAAATCCCTTGTTATCTTCTTTTATTTATCCTAATCCAATGTCAACGTTCACAGATGGAAAAATGGGAAAAGAAACACACGCTGCGAAAAGAAATACACTTACTCAAGGAGCCGACTATTTTTTTTTCTTTTTACAGCTGATACTAAAATACTTCGTTTTATCGGTAATCGTTTCAATCGTGTGGTCCGAAATTTCGCACTTTTCGAATGTGTTTCAAATAAATAGAAAGCTCATTCGAGAGCGTGCTTAAAGGAAGAAGAACGGAGATAGAAAGATAGAAGAGATCGGTAGATACATTATACGTACGCGATAGTAAATAGTGGCTCGATCGTGCCGATACAGACGCATGTAAATTAAGGAGTTGCTTTAGAGATAGGCTTCTACCTCTCGAACGTTAAATGAAAGTATGTGTATATGCGAGTGTGTGTATAATAGATAGATAAATAGATAGATAGATAGATAGAGAGATAGAGAGAGAGAGAGAGAGAGAGAGAGAAAGAGAGAAAGAGAGAAAGATAAAAATACAAATTGACAATGAATGCACAACTCGTGCAAGATTAAAATTAAAGAGTTTATTCATTATTCATTCTATTGATTTAATTATTATAATTCTTTTATTTATTCCATAGACTTGATTAATATCGAAATAATTTCTTTCTAATATCATCGAGATCAAAATAATCATCAACACTATTTGTAATTTACAGTTGATTAAAAATTCATGTAATAAATTTAATAAAACTCTGACGAATGAAATTAGTCGAAAATCAATATAATTGAACCAAAGTTGAGGAACAATTACAATAACGGATCAAAAGAGAAGATCTGTCTTACTGTTGCATTGTTTTCGATTGAATCGCTTTGCACATGTACGTTTGTCACGATCCTCAGTCGGTAAAGCAATCCTTCGAAATGAACATTCCGTTAGTTATAGAGAAGGAGATAGATAGATAGATAGAGAGAAAGAGAGAGAGAGAGAGAGAGAGAGAGAGAGAGAAAGAGAGAGAGAGAGACAGATACAGAGAGATAAACTAGATGGAGGAATGGAAAGCCTCGATTACAATGCATGTCTTCGCAATTGTTGCTTTAAATGGAGCGTGTTTCGTAAAGTTTCAAGGTACACGAAAATGGGTAATTCGAACGCAAATTACAAACAGTCGAAACGTTAATGGAAATTACAAGGACCATGCTGAGATTCGAAAGAAAGTGTAATTAAAGTGAGAAACTACAGACTGGCGTATAGGGTGGCGTATAGGGTGGCGACGATGATCGTAATTTATATGAAAAATTTTTATTAAATGAACGACATATATTTGGATTATTATGCAGTATGAGGACGTTTATCGAAAAATGAAATTTAATATTACACGAACGTAATTTAGCTGGCGATGGACTTATCGTATCAATACACACAGCCCACACCGTTATCGTTGAGCTTGGCTGACTTTTCTAACCCGCCTCAATTTTCATCGGATCAACGATCTCATTCCGTTTAGTATGTATATAGAAAGGTCATTGCCTTCGAAAATACGCGACGTCAATTTCGTGCTTTCATAAAAGGAGCCATTTTGCTACTGGAGTTGGTCGATATTCTACCAAGACGGTTCCTTCCCGATAATTTACGTATTAAATTTTAAACTGCATTCCACGTGTAATAAAACGAGACTTTATCTTCGACGAACGCGCGTTAAGCCAATTATCTTGGCTTTCTACGTTGCTATCTTTTATCGTATTATCCTAAAGGATACGACAGCGAGATAAGAAAGAAAGATATTTAATATTATACCTTTCTTTTTAATTGTCGTCGTTATGTTTTTAAGCTTTTTATTTTATTTGCCAATTTTCAAATGCGTCCAAATTTTAACTTTTTTCTTTCTTTCTCTTTTTTTTTCCTTTTTTTTTTTTTCCTTTTGCTTTTTTTCGTTTTTACTGTAAATGCACGAATCCTGGCTGAATTTTCGCGAAGAGTTTCCATTAAAAAGGCTCTCTCTTTCGCTTTCTCTCTCTTTCTCTTTCTCTCTGTTTATTCTGGCATTATTCAAACGTTAATCGAAAGCAAAGGGCAGGATGCGAGCGGTGGGAATGGCACGTAGCGCATCGCGAAATGGGATTGTTTGAGTTTGGCACGACCTAATTACGTGGATAATTATCGGAGGCTGATTGGTAGGCGTCGACGGTATTGGCTACTAATGAATATAGATAAATCGTAAGTGGCCGGTTATTGGTTTTGCAACGTGGTCGAGGACCGTACGGTGAGTGCTTCCATAGTGCAATATCTCTGATTTATGACGCGGCCTGAATACAAAGTATGGAAACTTCGGAAAGTATGTTTCGGATCAGTCTCACATTTTCTACTCGTTACAAGTCTACGAAAGTCTAATTAGCTGACGACTACAACGAAAAACTTTTTGCTTATTATCAATTTGACAGACTTAAAACAACTTGAAATAATAGTTTTAATAGGTTAATATGTTCTAATTTTAAATAGGAAAATGAAAAGGATATTTGGAATAATACGTATAAATCGGAGAAATTTTTTCAGTAGTATCAAATGCAAGATAATTATTTTCGTTGCATTCTAAAATATCATGCAATGTTTATTTATAATTGGTTTTAATTATATCTTTTTCTTTTTTCTTTTTTTTTTTTTCGTATGTAAAGACGACTTTTTTGCTTAATATTATCGAATCTAATATTAAGCAAAGAAAGAAAAAAAAGAAAAACAAGAATCTACATTATTGGAGCTTCGTTTTATTATTTCCTTTTTTCTTTTTTTTTCATTTTTTTCATTTCAAAATTTAACATTAGAAAAAAGAAAATTTTGAAGCATGTTAGTTGATTTTTCTCAATGATAAATGACAAACGTAAATATATTTATTTAATTAATTTCTAGATCAAATAAAAATTCGAGGAACGATATTTTCTATATTGTTGAATTCTAATGTAGATGGTTTAATCAAAGATTGATCATTCTAAGTAACATATTATCATTTGGTTTATCTAATTACCATTTGAACCCATCACGGTGTTCGGAGAGAAGGCGGAAACGATATTTCTCGGAGCGACAGTTCTAAACGCATACCTGAGACCAATCACGAAGCTACGTCCCTGTTGTAGCGCAATCTCACGATCCAGTACATCGATCGGTGATAAATCTTAGGTTGGTCGGATTAGCAAGGTTGAAAATTTTCGACGCGAATGCACCGCGACGCGAGAAGCCAAACAAATCGAACTACAGGGACTCATTAGCCTAATTCTCTATTCGACCATGTAATCGCATACGCACTAACAATAAGGCTCATGATTATGTTCGCGCTTATTAGTAGTACCAATATGTAAGCGTTGCCGTTCAAATCGATCTTGAAACGCGAATCACGTTCGACCTATCGAATTACTACAATTGAATACTCACGATAGCCTTATCAAACTAGATACGCATGTAGATGTATTATTTACGTCGCATGATGCAAGATAACTCGTGATATTTCCCATGTAACAAATTTCACTTCAATTTGGTATAATTTCCAATATTGAAATTTTCACGAAATCAATGATATATAGTTTTAGAAAAGAAATTAATCAGTTTATTTTCATTTTTTGAATTTACATATGAATTTGAATTTACATATGAATTTGAATTTACAGAAGAAATTTCTTAATATATCTCGTCGATAACTATTATTGAATAAAATATCTTTCGAAATTATGCAAAATAGATTCTTGTATAATTACGAATGATCGTTGAAACGAAATCGACTAGATCAATTGTATCATATGTAAACGTTTCTCTGAGCCTCAGGAGTCCTCTCGATCGGTGTTGGAACAGAAATTTGTTGTGCGAAGAGCTGAGAGAGTTTGGAAATCGCGTGGGAGCGAGAAGGGAGAGAGAGAGAGAGAGAGAGAGAGAAATAGATAGAGAGATAGAAAGAGGATGAGTACGAAGGGTAAACCTTAAAGCTGAAGATCGAAATTTGGCCTGAAACTATCGCAGGTGTGGGGGATTACTGAAGTAGAGAAGGGAAAGATAGAGAGAGGGATGGGAGAAAGAGCGAGCGAGTACAACGTACATTTTCGATTTAAACTTTCAACATACTATATATATATATATATATATATATATATATATATATATATATATATATATATATATACACCTATAACGCACGACAACTTTAGAACGACAACTACCGAACGTTGGAACACATTCGCGGCTTGCACTTTGTTTTGCACCTTAACGGTAGGTGTCTTAGATACGGAAGTTTAATACGGTCCTTTATCGAACAGCCAGTAAGATCGATTTTCCCTTATATAAAAGCTCCAGAAAGTCGCAGTTGGTTTTCAAAAAAGATACGATTGAATTCCTTTATCGAAGAAAAATTTCCACAAATATTGTTTGCTTCGTTCGATTAATGAGACGATAGATATGTGAATTACGTTATATCTTCGTCATTTTTCAATACTTCGATTTAACAATTTGAACAAAAGTAGAACGTACATTTAATATTTTCGCATAAAGCTACGATGAGATAGCAAGTATTTCGTTTTTCTCATAAATCGAAGGATAACGATAGAATCTCCATAGAAAAATAACTCCTGTTCAGTGGGTCTCGACGCTAACTGCCATTTTCGTTTCGCGCCGTAACAGTCGAGATAGGAGATTTAATAGTGTCTTTTATCCATCGAGTCGTAAGACAAATGTTAGTACATAAAACTAGTGTCGTCCCCACCTCTTCAACTCTTTCTTCTTCATACTCTCGGTAATCACTTGGAAAAAGGTACCTCAAGTGATAAACGTTCGTTCCTAGAACAGAGTTGTTTACAATTCTACGAGTTTACGTCTATGAAAATTTTCAAACTTTCCCTTTTTCTCTCTTTCTCTCTTTCTTCCTATCTTTCTCTCTTTACTCCTTTTATTTCCGTCAATACGTAGAAAAGAGCAACAACGACAAGATTTCTATTCTAACTCCACCATCGAGCATTTGTGCGTTGTGCTGGGCAAAGAACCGTTTTCATATATGCATATTCTACATATGTAGATACGTTTCCCTCGTCCTTTTCCTTTTCCCCTTTTTCATATTCTAGCTAACCCTCCGTCGTATCCTCTTTGTCCACGCCAACGTTGATGCCTCTGGATAGGAAAGAAATGATTGTTGTCCTCACAATATTTTCCCAACACCGTAGATATTTTCCTTCTCTGGCGATTTACAGTGTGCTGTCTCACGCGTCTAACGAAATCTCCCTCTCTTGCTGTATACGATTTTTGCCCTACGGAGACATATGCGATGCAACAATGTATCTAGGTATATTTTTCGTCACCGCATAAGCATAAAATACGGATAAATATAGTACGATTTTTATTTCGAGCGTCGATTTATTCCATAAGAAAAAAATGGTGAATTTGTGTAAAATGAATTAACATAGGTAATACTTTTATCATTCGCATTTTTAAAGAAAACTTCTTTTCGTCACTAATTCTCGTAATTGACGTAAAAATCGTTCTAAAAGGACGATGAAGAAAAGGAAGATTTAAAAATCGTGTACTGCTATTCGTTCAACTTATTTTCCTTTTCCTTTTTTTTATATAAAAAAAAAAAAAAAAAACAAACAAACAAACAAAAAAAAAACAAAAAAAAAAAAGAAAGAAAACGAGGAAAAAGTAATGAATCTATCTCTCTTTCTTAAGGATAATTTGTTCAAAGGCACAAGATCTTCAGGATGAAATGGAAAATTCAAAGATCACGAATAATCGTTTCCTCTCTCTCTCTCTCTCTCTCTCTGTCTCTCTCTCCCTCTCTCTCACTTCCTCTCTCTCTCTCTCTCTCTCTTTTTCTTTCTATTTAATTTTTTTTTTATCATTCCATTTCCACTTTCGCTTGGTGTTATCACGGGCGCGAACGGGTGGGTTCCGTGCATTTAGAAATACGACGAAGCATAATCGTTATCTCTCTAGCTTTCTCTTACTTTCTTCTCACAAGCTATACCTTTCTCTCTCTCTCTCTCTCTCTCTCTCTATCTTTCTCTCTCTCAGATACCCAAATGCTGGAGCTTCTGAGTGCCGACGCGCATCTGTATTTTCCCTCTTCTCTCCCTTGGATTTTCAATGCGCTATTATTCTCCGTGCGCCGAGGGTTTAAAATGTCGCTCTCGAGATGCCGCAAAATGTCCTTGAGTAGGAAAGCTCCAGAAAGATTTCTCTCCTAAAGGCAAATGTGGTACACGTTTATGCCGACTGCCGCCGTTAAATACACCGTTGTGGTATATGTAAAGGGAGAAAGTGAAAGGAAACGGAAAAAAGAGAGAAAGAGAGTAAGAGTGAGAGTGTGTGTGAGAGAGAGAGAGAGAAAGAGAAAAAGAGAGAGAGAGAGAGAGAGAGAGAGAGAATGAGAGAAAAGAATGATCGTTTCCATCCGTCATCTCATCTCTCTTCTTCATGCTTTTAGAGGTAGCTATCCTTACCACACCGGTTCTTCTTACTCTCCACCTACACTATAATCTTCTCGAGCTCTGGAATTTTCTACCTCCAAAATTGATACCGCAGCGAGAAGCCTGAAATACGAGTTGCTTTAATTAACGTAAGGCAACGCGTCGAATCGTCCTGTTAACCCTTAAATGTACCTGCTTGCGGAATTACAATGTATTAACCTTTAATATAGATTTATGTGCAACGTAATGTATGCGCAATAATTTAGTTTTATATTAAATTTCATAGAATAGAAATATGATTTTTATCAAAAAAAAAAATAAAAAAAAAAAAAAAAAAATAAAAATAAAAAAAGAAAGAAAGAAAGAAAAAGAAATTATATTTATTATTTCTGTTTTAATATTTATTTAATGACTATAATCCGACGAATGAATCGTGTCAATAGAGATAAATAAACGCGTACGATTAGAACAAAAGAGTATTCGTAACACTTTAATTACTATAACATTGTCAAATGTTAAATTCTAACAATGACCCGTGTAAATTTGCCCCTAAATTTAACAATTGACCAGCTAATAGACTTGCATCCTTGCAAATGTTTTATTTATCTTTACTCCACTAACTATATATATATATATATATATGTATATATACGTGTGTGTGTGTGTGTATGTTTGTAATGTTTCTTTGTTCTGCAAATTTTAAAAGTAATAAATCATAAATGAAAGAATTAATCAAACCCCTTATAATTTCGAGATTATTTATTGTACTACTTTAAAAATATTACATTCCTTATGTCCCAGAAACTTTAGAAAATTTTAGATTATCGAAAATAATTTTTCTAAGATCGTTATCGAACAATACTTGCAAAATATTGTTCTTTTAAAAGTTTAAGACAAATGAGAATCATAATCGATATGATATGTAAAAGATTCTTTTCTCTCTCTCTCTCTCTCTCTTTCTTTCTTTCTTTCATACATACACTGGCTCCGTTTTATATCCATAAGCCATTCCTTTTCATTATCCGCCAGCACGGTCGATTGCAGCGAAATATAAAGCATAAGATATCATCCGCTTTCTGCTGGAAGCACGTCGTTTATCATTCCACCGAATCGTGGCCTCTTCCTCTTCCTTTTCTTCTTCTTCTTCTTCTTCTTCTTCTTCTTCTTCTTCCTTTTCTTCTTTTTCCGATCCTTTCTCTCTAAGAGAGCATGTCAGTCGAATACTTAGCGCGTACGATCACGCGCTCCTCTCAGATTTTCTTTCTCTTCTTTTGTCTTTTTCTTTTTTTTCTCTTTATCTCTTTTCCTTTTTTCTCTCTCGGTACTTCGGAACTTTGCTCCACGATATCGTATAGGTTTTATATGCATATGGATAGTGATCGACGACGACGAGATTTAAAGCAGTCGAGTCGATCGACAGTGAGAAAAGAAATGAAAGGAGAGAAACAGAGATAGAGATAGATAGATAGAGAGAGAGAGAGAGAGAGAAAGAGAAAGAGAGAGAGAGAGAGGAAAGGAAGGAAAAGGGAAAACGTACTCTCTTCTTAGAAGGGACGGTCGAGCCCTTCGTCCTCGGGCAAATGGGAAATTCAATTTGCCGTTCGCCTTTCTTGTTTGATCGTGGCACAAATACAACGTTTCTATCTTTCTTTCTCTCTTCTTTTCCTTCGACATTCTTCCAGCCTTCTTCTCTCTCTTCCTCTTACCTCTGGCCGTACAATTTTCAAAATCAGTCTTTCGACGATTCTCAACTAGGATGGCAGAGCTTTTTGTTGAACGAAAACGAATTCGAAAGGTAAAAACAGGACGACTAGTCCAATGAAATACTTCTATGAGAAGAATTCTATACAATGAATAGATTTCCATGTAAAAGAAAATCGATGGAATAGAAAGAGTTGTGTATCGAAAAAGTAAATTTTGAGAAATACGAAAAATAACGATTGATCTCGAGGAATATCGATTTCATCGGGGTATTTTTTTTTTCTTTTTTTTTTTTTTTCTTTTGTAACAAAATTAACGACTTCGTCATGATGAAAACAAAATTAATGATCATACAGTAACGATAATAGAGACCATTCGCAAAATCAACAGAATCATTTCTCCGATGATTTTCGTCGAGTACTCTAAGAGATCTCTTGGAAAACTTCACTGTTCAACTTTGCCAATTGCAAAATCGATCTTACACTTGGATGCAAATTTTCCTTTTCTTAATTATCGATTTAACATTCTTCTTCATCTATTGTCGATAATCATGCGTCGTTCCTAACATTTATATCTTTTTTTTTTATTTTTTAATAGAAATATAAAAAGAGAATAAGATTTTATTTCCAAGATCTAATATCTCGAAGAAAGATTTACGAATTAGAAAAATGAGAGAGAGAGAGAGAGAGAGAGAGAGAGAGAGAGAAAGAGTGAGAGGGAGAAGAATACTTTCCTATTCATAGTGAAAATAAACGTCATTTAATCAGGTTAAAAGAAAAAGCTGAAACATCGCCCATGGTTTACTCCACGTGCTTGAGACGAGGAAAATGATCGACAGAAAAGAATGAAGAAGCAGTACTATATACAACCTTGGAACTAATTTTCAAAGAGATATTAACGAAGTAAATTTAAAGTCTGCTTATAAACGAGAAGTAAAAGACAGGTTCGCTTTTTGGGGGATAGAACCGATTAATAGGGTAGAGACTTAGGTTCCATGACAAAGGAATGATTATAGGGATGAGAGTGAAAAAGATGGATGACTGCCGACAGTGATTATTCGTTTAACGCAAACCAAATTAATATCCCGCTT
This sequence comes from Vespa crabro, assembly GCF_910589235.1. NCBI lineage: Eukaryota > Metazoa > Arthropoda > Insecta > Hymenoptera > Vespidae > Vespa > Vespa crabro. The sequence goes on from NC_060961.1 coordinate 4,906,752, forward strand.
AATATCCTGCGACTTTCGACTCGAATCAATTTGGCTGACTCAAATCAATCTCTTCGAGCAGAAGAGGCTAATGATATCGGTTACGTAAAGTGCATAAGATAGCAAGTCTATGAGTAATGCGATCAAGAAAGATTAAATGTGATACGTGAAGAGAAGATACCGAAGAATAAATGTGATAATCTGATACGTCTTACAATAAGGACCATTTTTACTAAGAAAAGAAGATAAAATATCACCTAAGATTTTTTTTCGATACGAAATAGACGTATCGCTTGCTTATATGTAAGCTAAAGGAAAATGGAAACCCTATCGAGATCTATCGAAACTTCGACTTTGTTTTTTTCCTTTTCTTTTTTTCTTTTTTCATCGCCATTATAAAAAGAGAAAAAGAAGAAGAAGAAGAAGAAGAAGAAAAAAGAAGTATAATCCAATTATTGTATCCCTTTGGCATCTTTCGTCACTCTATCCTTCCATTCGTCCTCTCGTGAAAATTGTCCCAATTTCTAATATCGAATTTCTCGAAGAAAGAGAAATATAGATGGAGAAGGATGAACGCGCGTAGTCAGCGAGAATCGGAGCTTCAAATTTTCAATCTCGTTGCCCTCGCCACCGATAAGATTGTATCTCAGGGAATTTAAGTGAATCGAAGTGGGTGTACCGAAGAAGTTTGTCCTCCATCGAACTTTTATAGAGAAAATGTAACATAGTTACGTTTTCTCGATGTTCCTTTTGTACGTCATTAAATAGACGGTCCTTCTTTAAACTCGCAACTTTTTTACATTCGGGAATGCTCTCGTATAAGATAGATCTTTCTTTTTCTTTTTTTTTCTTTTCTTTTTTTTTCTCGTCAAGTTCGTACGTCTGATCTTAATCTCATCGCGACTAATCGAGGAAAGGTCGGAGGTTCGTGTAATTGGTGGCCTTTTTCGAATCGTCTCGGTTGCGAAGTCGTAACTAGGAAAAGGCCGAGTTTTCGAAAGAGAGAAAGAAAATGAGACAGATAGAAAAAGGAGCTAATCAGTCGTAGAACGATCGGAGAAGGTCGAAGGCAAGGATATCTTCGCTTGTGAGGCTTACCTCGACGAAGATCTAGCTAAAAAGGGATCTTTCCTTTTTCAAGGAGAGAAGGACTTTCTTAAACGACGGAGACGCGTGCCCAAAGGGATCACCCATCTTCCCGATCAGCTGCTGCGTCGACGAACCCGAGATCGAAACTTTTTCATCTTCTTAACTTCGTTCTCGACGCGAAACGAAGAAACCTCGGTTGGATTTGCTCGTCTCGCTTACGATCTTTCCTATCTTCCTTTCTTTCTTTTTTCTTTTTTCTTTTTTCTTCCTTTTTTTTTCTTTTTTTTTTTCTTTTACTATCTTGTACGATCCTTTTCTCCTTATCTTTCATCAATCGTCTTCTTGTATATTGGATTAGAAACGAATTTGGAATTTTTATGCGTTTCACGGCGATGAAAGCTTTTCATGAAACATAATTTTCACTATTTTTATATAATTTATAAGTAGCATCTCTATGTAGATATATAATTGATAAGCGATATTTCATATTTCGAAAGAATATTTCGAAAATAATACTTTTTCGATTAAAGCCTTATTCTCGGTCCAATGTCTTCCATTTCTTTTTACCTTTTCACTTCGTTAATACTTGAGAATTTTTGAAAACGAAATCCAGTAAGAATCGTAGTTCTCATACTCGTCGCATTTAAATCGAGTCATTAGCACGATTAGAAATTCACTGATCCGTCAGGCCTGTCATTTTCTACTAATTAAGCGATGTTACTTCTACGGTAACGGAGAGATGAGAAGGAGAGCAAAGAAAATACTAAGACTTGTTGCAGAAAACTACTATGCTAATGTATATTGCCGAGAGCAATGGACATTTTCACAGGTTCCATTATGAAAATGAATGATGGATAAAGAAAGAAATAGAGATAATAAACGAAAGTGAAAGATAGATAGAAGGCAGAAGAAATAGAGAAAAAGGGAGTTAAAGTTGAGCCGCAAATTGTTCATTAAGAATGTTGAATATATATTTGACGAGCCTCGATAGAAAAGATAATAAGCGAAAGAAAGATAGAAAATAAGAGAAAAGAAGAGAGTTGAGGATGCAAAGGTGGAAAAGGAAATAGAATTCGACGAGGCACGACTCTCGAAAGTACGCAGGTAAAGTACTTTGAATTTAATCTAAATCCTCGTAGCGGCGGCACGCTATGGAAAATAACGGAAACGGAAATCGTAGAAAGAAAGTTTTCTCGTTAGAGGGCACTGCTTTTCTCTAAATCGTACCCCTTCAACAAGGGTTCAGAATTACGAGTACCGAAGGAGAAGATACCGATTATCCTACTTGAGATGCATACTTTTGTTATGACGACCAAGTCGAAAGGTACAAACGAACCTCAAATACCAACTGTGCATTACAGATGTTGATTTCTTTTTTTCATACTCGTTGTTATTACGAGTCATCGTATATTCTCTTGCAACGATGTCTCTCCTCGTTGATATTTTTTTTCACTTCTTTTTTTTTAACTTCCCTTTCCGTGATAATAGATTTCGTGAGAGAGATTGAAACGAATGTTAAAAAAATTTCTTTGGAAAAATCGACGAAACTTGACGTATATAATCCAGGTAATGAGCGATTAAACTGAACTGCGATTTAAAAGTACTCCCCTTTTCTTAAGTTAATCATATTTTCCCGAATAATAATTCGTATATTCGTCAGAGCTCGAAATTCTCATTGGATCTTCATTAAGGCGTATTATTCTACATGAGAAAATCGTTAGCTTTGAAACGCATATTAAATAAATGCCATTCGATTTTCGACCTCAATCGACGGTATAGCATTATGTAAATTTTTCCCGGTGGTTACCACCAATGAGATTCTAGGGAAAATCGAGATGGTGAAAGTACACGTGGTACGTAGGCGAATTGAACGGTCCAATAAACGGATGAAGATTATTCAAGAATCTTAAAAACGTCACATTGATTTTAATAACCGAGAACGTTCCTCGTTATTACGCTATTAAACGTTTTCTTAATGAGAGATATACGAAAATGAAATAGAAAGAGAGAGAGAGGGAGAGAGAGAGAGAGAGAGAGAAAGTAGTAAAAGATTTGATACTAGCTATTGAAAAATAATAGTAAAGAAAAACATTTTAAGCCAAAGAAAGAGGAACAAGATGAGTCGAGCGTTTACCATAGAGAGCATTCGGCATGTATCTGAAAAGTCTTTCTTTCTCTCTCTCTCTCTCTCTCTCTCTCTCTTCCTGTTTCTTACTAAAACGAATCTCATATTTCCTTCCTTTATCCCCCAGAAATATCTCGTCTTCTTTCTCTATTGCTGCTAGAATATTCCGCGATTCTCCTTCATTCCTTCTATCCGTATGACTCAGAAGAGATTTAAGAAGCATTATAATACCGTTCTCAATGGAAATGTATCTCATGGTAGGTATCTTCTTGGTATCAACTAAATCGATTTCTTGCTGGACCTTCCTTTTCCGCTCGGTGTAATCCACTTTGAAAGTCATTATTCGATTCAGGACGTTGAAGAGCACGTATATACTCGTAATCGACTATTTCTTCTCTTTTCTTTTCTTTTTTCTTTTTTTTTCTTATCTTTTATTTGATAAAAAATCATCTAATTTATAAATGTGATGATAATTAGAGATAAGGGAAATGAATGATAATCTTTTATAATTTCTCAAAGAGATTGAGATTATAATAAACTATACATATATATATATATATACATATATATATATATATATATATATATATATATATGTCCTGTATGTGATTGTATATCGTATATAGATATATACGAGAGATATCTTGGGAAGAGTCAATGTCTATCTCAACTTCTCTCACTCTCTCTCTCTCTCTCTCTCTCTGAGGAGTCCAAATAGAGGAGAAATGTCAGTAACAAGAGTGACTGAATCAGCCTGGATGCCGTTTTCGCTGGCATAAACGGCAAGGTAACTATCGCGTCGTTTGGTCTGTCAGTGACGTTCTCAACGACGACGACGGCGGTATGGGTTGAACGTTATAATTACCGTAAAGGAGGAAGCTTGCGTTTTCATTGAAATTACCAGGCAGATGTTGAGATGTCATCGTGGTTTGAGTTCGTGGAAGGAGACCAATGCAGCTATAGAGTGAAACGTTTGTATGTGTGTGAGAGAAAGGGACAGATAGAGATAGAGAGAGAGAGAGAGAGAGAGAGAGAGAGAGAGAGAAGGCTTAGCGAAGAAAGAGAGACGATGTAGACGTGGGCGAGAATACCAGGAGACAAAGGGAGTAGTACTCTATTACCGGAGGTAATGATTGTCACTACCAGTATTCGATCTCGAATACTAGCATATTATGAAAATCAAGGAGAAACGTCGAACGTGGATTAACGTTCTTTTCCTGATCCTCATTTAAAGCAAAATAATTCCCTTCAATTCAAATTAACGTAAGATGCTAGATAACCATAGGTACTTTCCAAATATCATCTATGAAGATCATTTATTTTATTTTATATTATCGTATTTTTGGGATTTCACAAATTTCTTCTTTGCTTGTTCTCATATAAATTATTGTTTCGTTTTAATGACAATTATATCAAGCATAGATATTTAGAAATCAAGGAATAATCATTTGTTGATAAATGTATAACCGAATTAGGAGAAAAATAATCTCGAGTATCTCGTTCGTAATCTCATCGTTCGTAATGTTATAATTCGTAATATATGGAAACACGGTTAAGAAGAATGTAATGTTAATTAACGTTCTGCTTGATTTATCAGACATTCATTTAAGTAGGATCAGAGGATGTATTTATTAATAATCCAATTTTTTTAATTTCCTCATTAAATTATATTTCGAGGATTTAGAACAAAAGAAATTATTTAAGCACGATTGATTATTTTTTGTTCGCCTATACTAATTACTTTTGCTCCGTTGAAAATCTGATAAGATTCGCGACAACAATTAGTACCTTTTCCCGGCGGTATAAGCCCTTATCGCTTGGAACTGTGATTATCTCGTCGACGATACGGCGATGGCAATTTCTTTCGACGTGGAGATGCTTAACAAGACTGTTCAATGGAAGTCGCCGGAGGCGCGAGGGAAAAGGCAAAGCGTTTCTCTTCTACGAAATGGTTAGGTATCGTTTTACGAAAATCGAGTGTACCACAAGCGAGAAATTGCCGAGACAGTTTCGTATTTCGATCGTGTTACCGCCGATTGTGCTGATTGTCTCATTAGACACGAAGACGGTAATTGCAACATTGTAACCACCGTAATACCACAACGCTTTAGAATTTCTCGAGAGGTACTGCGAGAGAAACAGAAAGAGAGAGAGAGAGAGAGAGAGAGAGAGAGAGAGAGAGAGAGAGTGAGAGAGAGAGAAAATACGGTGTGTCGAGAATGGAAGACTATAGTTTGGCGACCGCCTGACTCTGGTTTCTCCACTTCGACAAATTTCCTTTACTCCTTATATCCTTATAACCTTCTCTACCATTAGGCGAGTTACGATTGATTGTTAAGTTCTTAGAAGATACCAAACACTTTGTCTTTTAGACTACTCTATATCCACTTTGACTTTATGATTCACTTTTAATTGAAATAATTTCAATTACGGATACGATGAAATTAGTTGTTTAATCATTAATTGAATTAATAATTAATACTTCAAATTCTTATCTAAAAATTAATATTTTAATTGTAAAGTTATAAAATATGTTTTATTTATGTCTTTATTATATACGTCGATCAAACGTTTCATTCTTTGAGATTGATATCTATCGTTAAATAATTTAATGCAATTGTCTTTTATTTGAAGGATTTTGATTGGATTAATACGTGAGTAATCTCGAGGATTATTAATTATGACGGACGTTATCGTAGAACAGAAGCGATCTTCCACAACGTTTCGGTATGTACACATATCGATTGTCTCCTCCAGATGTCCTATCGCACATTAATAGAGACGAATCAATCTAGATACTATCCTGATTATGGAAAGAGAAGGAAATGTAAATATTGTATCTAGTATTAGATATAGTGAAAATGATATATTCAATTATAAAAAGTAAAATACATAATAGTAAAGCAAATGGTTCATAATTATTTATTATTAATTTATTATTTAATATAAAAATCGGGTAACGTCGAGTAATCAAAAATTTTTAATCTAGAAAATGTTGAATTTAATTGAGTATATATCTTATGGCATATAATTTTTATTTTATATAATATAATAATAATTCATTGAAAAAATATTATTCTCACAATTATTTTTATATCTAATTTCGATTTAATAGAGTAAAGGCAATTGCAAAGGGACATAACTTTTACTATTTTGTTTTTAATTTTTACTTTTCACATTTCTCTTCTCTCCATACTGACTCGTTTCTTTTCCTCTCTAAGGGATCGAGAATAAGAGGCGAGGTAGTTTTGAAGCGTTCCACAGGGAAAATCCAGTTATCATGAGTGGACCGGACTCGACGCGTCTCGCCATTCATCCGGCTTTCGGCTCGCACTCCCTACTGCATGATAATTACTTTAGGAATCGCCGTTTACGTTCATGCACTTGCTCTCCAATGGAAAACAAAATAACGTTGCTATGTCGATAATCCCAAGACAGTTGAATTTTGAAACTACTTTAATAATTCATCGTTACTATATTACGAAGTTAGAATAAATAAATTTTATAATGTTAACTACTTTCTATATATTAATTCGTTATAAAATATTTGTATTGAAATGACATGTTATATACGTCGATTATTAATTATTGCAAATATATTTGTAAAAGAATATGGTCGTAAGACGTTGATACGATTTTGCCGACATTGTTCAAAGATTATTTTACTAAAATTTATTAACAACTAAAAGACGGTATAAGTTGATAATTAAGTTAGGTAGTTACTAGTAGTGCTCTATCATGTCATAACCAAATAAGTGAGCTTCTTGAAAACTTTTTTTAACGCTGATAAATTGAAAGTTCAATTATTTAATGGTTAACGTTTAACTTCCGAAGGATTTTTAATTATTTTGCAATATATCGAAAGTAATTCGACATCATCGTCGTCGAAATTCATTTCACATTAATCACTGATTTAAAATAATAATCAATCAAGTAAATTTATTAAGTTAATTTTTAATCAAAATTGTAAATTTCAAATATGTAAATTTTAGATTGTAAAAATTCAAATATGTAAATTTATAAAATTGAGTTTAACCGATCTATTAATCGTATTTTTCTTTATGGTTAAAATATATTGGATCATTTCAATTAATAATTGAATAATCACACATAGTAGTTGGAGACTTCGATAAGATGGAAAAAAAACGATCTCCACTATTTGACACCATAGTACTTCTTAAGTTTTTATTTTTTCTTTTTTTTTTTATGGATTTAATCAATTTCCTATCGTTATTTACATTTATATACTAATTGTAAAAATATATAATATAGATACCTTTATTTTACCTATGCATACTTTATATCGTATAGAAGAACTTCTCATGAGTTACACAGTTTCTGATTTTAAGCACGGATTAATGGCTAGGGAGCTTAAACATTGAAGTGAACGGATTGATTGATGTAGGGAATCAGATGGGAATACATAGGGGAGAAATTGCCCACCTATAAAATAATATATTTAATTGTATGATTAAAATTGTTTTAATTAAGAATTTACTCATTAATCATATGGTTTACATGATATATCCAAAAAAAAAAAAAAAAAAAAAAAAAGAAGAAAAACAAATAAAACGATCTTCTCTTTTACGCGTATCTCACGATTCACGAGATTCCAATTCGGTCGAAAAGGAAAAAGGAAAAAAGGAAAAAAAAAAAGAAGAACATAGGGAACGAAGAGAACGCTAACGAACTCACATGGACGACGCGCAGATGCCACAGCTTCGACGGAAACGCGCAGCTAATGCGTATTTTCTCGTAATTGCCTGGATGGGTTGCATACCGCGAAGCACGTTTTACTCTCCCTCTTCCTCTTAATAGCATATACATATATATCTACTATATGTATATATATACATATATATATATATATATATATATATGTACATATGTATAGGTATAGTAGTATATCTATGGAGGCCGGACCGTTTTGGAATAACGGCACGACCGTTTCAGACCGAATTGGTCGGCTTTATTAACGCGTATTCTCGCGTGGTACGAAGCCGACATTCGAAGGTCAATTCCCATTGCACAGATCGCGTAAATTGTGTTTAAGTGAAGATTAGTTACGATAACGCGACTCTTTATTGTCTACGGATACGAAACTAGGGAGTAGCTCTCTCTCTCTGGAATTTTCTAAAATTCCATCGCGACTCTTTGTTCGCGTTTAGTTTTCAAAGGAAAGAGAAAGGAAAAAAAAGAGAAATTCCTCTTTCGATATTTTTTAAATGTATGATCTTGTATTTTTTTTTTTTTCTTATTTTTTTCTTTTTTCTTTTTTATTTTTCCTTTCTTTTGGACATTTTTAAAATAAACGTGCATAAGCAATCTAAAATTCATAAAACTTATATCGTATGGACAGAGATAAAATTATTGCAAATAATTTTACAGAAATATAAAACAGTGAGATTTAAAGATAATCATAGTATTACATGATTTTTAGGATTAAAGAATCCTGTTATATATTTTTTTTCGTACACTTATGTGCACTATAAAAAAAATAGAATATCTTTTTATGAACAAAATTATACGTAATATTTGATAAATAATCTATTGAAATATTACAAAGCTTATCCCTTAAGATTATCTTTTTATTAATAATTATCATTGAAAATAGAAAGTTTCATTGCATTATTCTCGTTATTAGAGATGGAATCAAGTTCAATATGTACTTATGAATCCGAATTAATTTCAATATGCAAGTTTCGTTTCACGGATTTCCAATGGAACAGTAACACAGTAATGTTCCAATTATGTATTCAATTTATATAAGCTATTTTCGGAAACTACAATGAATATCTTTATGTTTCGAAAATGCACTTATGGGTATATCGATGTTAAAAAGAATTGAATCTTTTACAAAACTTATACAAATTTTGGAAATTAGAATTCTGTAAGATTTTAAGTAATAATTGTACAAAAAATATACTCATATAAAAGTCTTACATATTCTAATAATTTTTATTATCTATCGTTGAAAACAGACAAAGAGCACTATTATTGATTTTAATAATACCAAAGAAACAATGATTCGGAATAGTATAAAATTTCTGATCAAATAATTATAATTATAATTTGTATTTATTCGCTCAATATCCGAGTTTATTTGAAACTATTGTTTTCACTTTAGGAAATAACCCATAAAAGGTTCGTATCTATCTCGTTTAGGTACGAGCGTATTCGGAAATACTATTTTTATTTTCCTAGATACATATAGAAGGTTTGGAATCCAATCAGTCAAAGTACTAACTTACATGCTAGATACTACATCCTACCATTACTTTTTATAAAGAAAAAAATGGTCCTTGACAATAATCTTTTTGCCGACGTTAAACGTTTTCTTGCGGCAAAGAAAAAGATAAGAATCGTGTATCGAGCAAATCGTTAACATTGGCCAATGTTTCCTACGTTCTTATGGAAGAACGTAAAGAATTAACGTCGCTATAGATTTGAAATGGGGTGCCACACTGGTTTTATCGAGCCACGGAGCTCGCACGAACGAGCGCGCTTGCGTTCATTGTTCTCTCTCTCTCTCTCTCTCTCTCTCTCTCTTTTTTCCTTTTATTTGCTTTTCTTGTCCTCTCATTCAACTTTCCCATCCAATCTTCTTTTTCGTTTTTCTTTTCAAACGTGACAAAAAAGAAGGATATTCAATTTTCGACGCATACGAAGACGATCCTACTCAATTTTTTTTCTTCTTCTCTCTTAACAATCGACTATTGTAAAAAAAAAAAAAGGGATGACAACGAGGAAGCTTTATTGTCGATGAATGAGATACAAGAATAATACGAATTTCCGTACGGTCTAGAAAATAATAAAAGTAAAAATAATAATAATAATAATAATAATAATAATAATAATAATAAAAATAAAAAAAAAAAGAAGAAAGAACGACATAGATATTTTTCATCCTGAAAAATGGCCGTTGAAAAAATACAGATGGGAAAGGATAGCTTGCCGTTGCTCGGTATGACACCTATATGACATTGGTAGGTTCGAGGTGAACTAGTTTTATAGCGATCATAAAGGAAACCGCAGTAAAAAGCTCTCAAATTTTTCCCTTTGGTCAGCTTGACTTTCCGGCGAACGAGCTGTGAAAAACGTGCTGTATTAAGTCACCCTTTTTCTCCGTAGTAACCTTCAGAATATAAAATTCAATCGAGCGAATACCACAAGGAGACTTTCGTTACATGTAGTAGATGTATGTACGTATTTTCAGCCCTTTCAAAAGGAGAAGATGATAGGACTTATGAAAATATTCTTATCTCGTGAATCTATTCTGGAATGTGTGACGTTTGGAGAGAAGGAAAGTATTCCGTTTTTTTTTCTTTTCTTTTCTTTTTTTTTTTTTTTTTTTTTTTTTTAGATCTGCACGAAAAAAGTGTCACGAGAAAGGAAAGAATCCATTAATTATCTTTTATCTCCTCTTTCATTTTCCTCTAACAAACCGCTATCAAATAATTCCGTCAAATCTATATCTGTATTTTGAACTTAAAAAAAAAGAAAAAAGAAAAAAAAGAGAAAAAAAAGAGGCTAAGAATCAAATTATTTTCCACTTTCTTTTTCTTTCACGTTGGACAACGTAAAGTTTCAAAATAATTTGTAAAATAATCACGATAAAAATGGTCATGAGAGGTAGGCTGCTCAGCTATCGGTAGCAGGCTAGGCACAGCTTTCTTGGCTCTTCCACTTTCTTTAGTTCTCTAAGGTGCATTTTACACGCGCTTCGTGAATAATGCAAACGCCAGTATCCAGAAACAACCACCACGGTAATTACCATCGTTCCATTGAAAAGAAGTTGGCTTGATCATAATTTCGCCATTAGCCTCCGGGAGACTTGGTAGTGGTGCGAAAAGAAAGTACTACGTGAGAGAAAGAGAGAAAAAGAGATAAAAAGTAAGAAAGTAAAAAAAGGTAGAAGAGCGAGAGAGAGAGAGAGAGAGAGAGAGAGAGAGAAAGAGAGAGAGAGAAAGAAACAACGCAAGTAATTCGCACAGGTATTGCCTGCAGATATTGCATTTTTATAAGGCACACACACGTCTAAAACTTCCCTTTCCTTTTCTTTCTTTTCGGTGCCTGCTTCACTTTGTTTCTAAAGCTTCTACGTTAACAGTCTATCTCCCTCCTTCACCCTCCTACTCACTCTCTCATTCTCTCTCTCTCTCTCTCTCTCTCTCTCTCTCTTTCTTTCTCCCTTACTTTTCTTTCTTTTATCCTCGGCTTTTTTCTTTTTCTGGAGCACCAACGACCGAAGTTGAAGTTATAGGAAGGAGGAAGTGACCGCTAACGATGACTGCAACGAAAGCTTTATCGCGTGATATAGAAAAAGATAATAGAAGGAGGAAGAGAAAGGTATGAAATTCTCTTGGTTTCTCATAGTAAGAAAGGACAAAAAAAAATTATCCTTCGTTTTATTTCATCATACCACTCATATCCACCGAAAATGTTTCCGGAACGTTTCCGATCTTAGGATAGAAAGTTATTGCCAATGAGAATATACCATTATAATTACTTCATTTGAGAAATGAATGAGTAATAATATTAACGTAGTGGCAATCGTCGAAATATAATTAATTTTGTTTTTTTTAATCTCGATGTCAAGTGAACAAAACTTACTTGATCTTTATCGGTCGTTTTAGCTCGTTCGGACCACCGAGCCGACCATATGCGTGCGTAAACAAACGCGATACTCTGTAAAGCCAAAAGTTTCTTGCAGAGGGAAGTTCGAGAGCAACGGGAACAATGCCAAGTAACTTCGGCTTACAATCGAATTTCGTGGGATGCAGCTAAACGCAAGCTAACAGGCGAAGATATTCTCGAGACGACGACGACGACGACGACGACGACGACGACGCTTCTGTTCTAACCCCGCCCCTTCCTCCATCCCATCACCTCTAACTCCTTATACCATTTCCGTCTTTCTCTCAAGTGTGCTTACGAAGTTTGAGAGTTCGAAGGACGCGAAACTATAACCGATCGTAGCCACGTATCTCTGCCAGTCGGACGATCGCGAACGAAGCAACGTCGGCAGACTCGAAGACTCGAAGACAAATTGGGGATATGGCCGAGATTGAAGCCGGTAATTGGCCAAGCTTGAGTCTTATCTACTGTCTCGTTTCGCCCAAGAAGCAAGAAGACTCTGAAAAGAGAAGAAAGAAGACGTACCTAGGAAAGTTTTAGAGATTATTGTAAGAAGAAGTTAATAAGAGCCAAGAAGCTACTAACGATACTCTCTTCGCTTCGAATCTGTGAAATTTTCAACATAGAAAATTAAAGAGGTTGAGTGAAAGAGAAAGAAAGAGAGAGAGAGAGAGAGAGAGAGAGAGAGAGAGACAGGGAGAGAGATAAAATTATATTGCTCGAGATGATACATCTCTGATCTACAAACAACTTGAAAGCAGTAAATCATTAACAGATAATTAATATACTTATGTTAACTCGAATAGAGATAATATCTATGTTAAATTTCAAGTTTATATTCTTCACAAATATAATAGATTGAATATAAAATTATGTTATGAGAAAACTGATCCTTATGGATAATAATCAACAGATAGATACTCGAAGGATTATAATGAAAAAGAAAAAATAAAAGAAGAAAGTAGAATATGATCTTCTAAATATAGTGAAAAATCGGCTGAGTGAAAAGGAACACTACAAAGCTTACTAATCGACAAGAAGGAAAGAAGATGAGAATAACCGAAAGAAGAAAACTTTGGGATTTTTTTCGTGATGTTTCGCAAAAACAAAGAAACGAACGTAGCTTTTTCTTTGGAGCCATAGAATGTACTTTTCTTCTTAGAAACAAAATGTTTTATGTTCTTGTCTTAGAAAGGATGGTTAAGTGAAAAATTGAACAAGTCAGAGAAAAAGAGAGAAAGAAAGAAAGAAAGAGAGAGAGAGAGAGAGAGAGAGAGAGAGAGAATGAGAGAATGAGAGAAAAGTTGGTAGATCGAACGAATTTACGCTAATTATCGATATAGTTTTCTCGGACGAACTTGTAAACGATCGAACTGCATCGATAAGTCGAAATTATCGATGAACATTATCGTGACCCATATCTAGATAAGAAAAAGCGACGATATAGTTAGAGTTTTGTATGTCTTCATTTATTTCAAGAAAAAAGAAAGAAAAAGAAGTGCAAGTTCCAATCTTCGTCTTCTTCGGCACTCATTTCCGATATCGTCGATAATTTTACGTTGTCGAAAGTACCGAAGTAAAAAAAGCTCGAGGAAAGAGAAGGAAAGACAGAAAAAGAAAAAGAGAGGGAGAGAGAGAGAGAGAGAGAGAGAGAGGATAAGAGAAAAGCGAATTAGAACCGATGGATTAACACCGACACTCGGCTTGTACTCTAATGTCTTTCGCTTCTCTAACTTCGTTTCTCTTTCCTCTAATCGAAACTTCTCTTTTTCTTTCTCTTTCTCTGTGTCTCACTTTGTTTGTGAAATTAAATTGATTGACGTTTTCCATCGTGAAAGGTTTAATAAATCGATGGGAATTAAAATTTGATACGTTCACGTATTTCCTTTCAACAAATTTCCTTTTATCGCTATTTCCTCTCTTTTTTTCTCCCTTTTTCTTCCTTTTTCTCCCTTTTTCTTCCTTTTTCTCTCTCTCTCTCTCTCTCTCTCTCTCTCTCTCTCTCTCTCATCTCATTTCATTTCAACCGCTCCGTTACCCTTCAACGAGAAACGGGCGGTAATAATCGAAATTAATCGTAAGATTGATCATTTCTGGAAGGTCTCGTAAAAATAGATTTTTCCTTCTTTTTCATGAGACTTTAACGGTTAAATTCGTAACTTCGTAACTTCCTCTATATCTATATTGCAAAACGAAGAAAGTTTCGGATGTTGTGATAAATCAAAGCGACCGTGAACGTGATAACGATCTTTTCTGCTTTTCGAGCAACGTGATTTCTTCGCTCGTTGAAAATCCGTTTGATCAGAGAAAGAAAGAGAAAAAAAAGAGTGAGAGAGAAAGAGAGAGAAAGAAAGAGAAAGGAACTATTTTGTGAAAGAAACGACGTTCCTCAATTCACACTTTTAAGTAATTAACGAAAAAAGAACTTTTCCTAATTGTGCTATTTACTTGCTACGTTTTATTAAAGATTACAAAAGGATAATACTAGATAAAAATGAAGTACGTATACAGTAAGAAAAGTAACTACACGGCGTGACTGGCATAAGGGAAGAATAAAAATGTGAATGGAAAAGATGGCTCTGTGAGAGTGCCGCGCCCGGAATAACTTCGGCTTTATCTTTCGAAGTACGCTTGAAATATCGCTCGGCATATCTTTTCCTTTGGGTTCGCGTGCCCAGGCTACGAATAAAAGACGTATTTGTATTTTACTCGGTGGAATAATATCGCTATCTGGGACGTAAGTCTTTCGCTGCATGAAGGATACTCGAAGGGAAGTAACTGTTCTCATTAACTTAACTGCCGATGTTCTTTGGAGAATAACGTTTCGAACATTTGCATTCTACCAAAAGTGACGAATCACAGCGTATTCTCTATTCAGTAGCACTTTTTTAATCGATAAATCCTTTTCTTTTTCAAATGATTATTCTTGGTTTTTGCTTACGTGAAGAAAGAAAAGTAATCGTATAGAATGAACGGATATTATTATGCGATTATGTAAAAAGCAGGAATAAATACGAGTATTATTTGGAACGAACACTGTAACTTAAGAAAAAAGGAATACAATAAATATGTAGAACTGTATCGCAATCCTGTACCGCGTCGATTTAAAGAAGCCTAATCCTAACGCGAGATAATCTTGATGGTCTGACAATCTATTTTTTTAAAGAAATTATCGAATTTCTTAAGAAAAAAAAAAAAAGAAAAGAAAGAAAGAATTGTACGAAGAAACGAATAGTTCAGGAATTGTATAACGAGAAAAACTGAGTATCCAAAGTTTTTTATTGTGTGAAACTGATTGTGAGTGTTTAACAAGACGTATTTTATATTTTTTTCTTTATCTCATTTTTCTATATCTTAAAACCTATATTTGTTATTATATTTATTTACATTATTTGCGCACGGCAATGTATTTATTATTTATCATACTAGTGATTGTAGAAATATATATATTTCTTTGTTTCATTATATATCTTTTTATAAAACAATTTTTTATAAAATGACAGTCAATGATCGAAAACTTGATAATCTATTTCTATTTTCTTTTTTCGGAGCATTTTCCTGTTTTTTTTTTTTTTCTTTTTTATTTACAAGAAAGGAAAAAACGAAAATAATGATAGTGAATAACGGAAGGAATATTATACAATTGTGTGCTCTCAGGAGAGTGAAATAAAATTAATGGAGAGGATAATATTCTATTCCTCGTTGTTTTAACTTTCTGTTTGCAGATCGTTATGACAGATTAAGCGGTTGAACGAGCGTCACGTCGAACGGTAAGTCGTCGAGTCTTAATTTGGCTTATATCGTCACGTTCTGGTTTACTGTCCATGTCCATTCGTTGGTACGTTCTCATCCTTGACTTCGTCCTTGTTCTCTTTCTTCATCTCAACGTTCTTCTATTAATCTTCTTGACTCGACGTCGTCGTTGTCGCTTGTAGAAAACGAAATGAAAACGAAGCTTCTTCTGCGTCGGCTAGCCTAATTACAAATCCTTTTCACGTAGCCACTCTTCCATAAGAAGAGAAGACATAATTAGCCGTATGCGTATGTTTTAATTAAGACTTTCATTCGGATATTCCTCTCTCAGTAACATCAGCGACTTAAAAACATTGCCATTCCTTTCCTTTCCTTTTTTTATCGTTTTAACAAGATATCCATGGTATTGTTGTTTTAAACGAAGTTCATTCGCTACAATTTGCCATTGCTTTGTTTTCTCAATTTTCGATTAGATCATAAACAAATTATCCAAAAGTACAGTATCTATCCACAGAGATAATACTCAATGCGAAAAAAGACGAAAAAAAGAAATTGTATTTGATCTTGATTGTATGCATTTAAATGAAATGAAACGAGTTTATATCAGATCTCATCGCGAGAAAAGAAAAACTCGATTGAAATGAGTATACATGATTGTCTATACAAAACGAAATTAGTGTTTATTAGAAAATTGGTATGATAATGAAGTGTAAACATTGACTCGAGTCCGTATGTATTCTTTCTTTTTATATAAAATTCGCCAATAGTACTTATTATTATTCTTATTATTACTATTACTATTATTATTATTATTATTATTATTATTATTATTATTATTATTATTATTATTATTATTATTATTATTATTATTATTATTATTATTATTATTATTATTATTGCTTTTCACAGGAATGGTCGAGATAGTAAGTAGATACCTTAATCATAAATTATTGTTATATCGGATTATCGCATTCTCTTATTCGTATGTAAACATGTACGTAGGTAGACATTTTACAATAGTAAAAATGTACAAATAAACTAATGAGTATATATATATATATATATATATATATATATATATATATACATGCGTACATATCTAACCATGACACCTGAAAAGCTTGTTTTGCATTCCCGAAGCCAATTACGAGTTCACTAACAGTGTCACTTAAAGGACGAGAAGTTAGGTAATTGGACGTCTTTGGAGTCGCGTCTTGCGTATCTCTAATTAAAGCTGACGTCGATGCCACTTGGCGAGATAATTTACACGAATCAAAGAAACGAATTCTACTTGCTTATTTTTCATCGACACGTTTCGCTGGTTTTTAATCACCTCGAGAGTAAGAGCAAAGTTAACTCCTCTCGTCTCATCATCATCGTCTCTTCCTCATCCTTGCACTATGTTATCTAACGAGACTTACCTCGTAAAACTCAATTGCTTCGTTAGCAAAGGTAAAAAGAAGTAAAGGGGAAAAAAAAGGGACGCGTAGTACGAAACTTAAAGTTATTCTTTCGCGAAGATTTGACCTTTAATTATTCTACGTACATAAGTCTAATTCGTGATAAGAAAAATATGTCACTTAATTGAAACGATAATGTGTTATATGATAACTTTTGTATATTGATCTACTTTATTTCTTCTGTAATAGCATGTATCATTCAAATTTTTATCTTCTCATTTCGCTCTTTTAAGAACTTTTCACTGTGATATATTTAATATTTTTAAATACATATTTGTAATTATTTTTATTTTTGTTATATAAAAATTATTTTTGTGAATATAAAAATTTTGTTTTTCCTTGCAGCTAAATATACAAAAAAAGATTTACAATCATGGAAATTCTAATCTTAATGAAATTTTGTATGTATAGCACAAGTTATGTAAAGAATAATATATTTTCGAAGTCGAAATTAACTTCGAATATTTTACTTTTCTGCAAGTATTTTTCATAATTTTTCCTTCGTAATCTAACAAATAATATATATTATAATTTTTATATAAAGTGGTTCTTTCCTATTCCCAAACTAATTAAATCGGAAAAACGATACATTTAGAAAACTTTGAAGAGTTTATTTTACTAACCCAAATTGAATTTTGGCCGAAAAAAAATTTCTTCCTTTACATAACTCATGCTTTACATACAAAATTTCATTAAAATCAGAATTTTTGGTTTAGAAATTTTCCCTTGTTAGATGTTACATCATTCTACAATTGGAGTACATTTTTCGATAAAGAACGGTCCCACCTATAAAACTTTTTTCTGCTTGGCTAAGTAAATATTCAATTAACTCTTCGAAAGTTTTTGAAGGCAAAGAGAAAAACGAGTTGCAGCCGCGGGCTGCCTTCTTCTCGTCTCGTTGATTTTACTTCGTGGCAGTTTCGATAGCGAAGTGGTTTATCATTTCTTACATGGATTCCCAACGGGACATAGCAGTTGATTTTTTTATTCGCATAACGCGGAACTTCTTCGGGTCATATTGATCTAGCTTTCTGAAATAAAGTTATTCCGTGAAATATTGATACATTTAGTTCCGTGCGCGCGCGCGCGCGTGTGTGTGTGTGTGTGTTTGTATGTGTGTATAAGAGTGAGAATCGTTTAATACGTTCGGGATCGAACGAATTAATAGATTTAACTTTGATAAAACATGATAAATGATGGATAAAAGTGCAGAGCTAAGAGATGGTGAAATGGAAGAAAAGAAAAATCAACGAATGTTGGACGTACGATGTTGCTTTTACGATTGCAGCCGTTTACTTTTACGATTGACGATAACCGACATGGAACTTTGAGGACAATAAAAAGCAAAAGAAAAGAGAGAGAGAGAGAGAGAGAAAGAAAGAGAGAGAGAGAGAGAGAGAGAGAGAAACGAGAGTATTCAAGTGGAAGGAAAAATCAAACGTCAATTAATATAAACGTCAAAAAATAAACATAATAATAGATGAGTATTGACAATGAAAAGAGAAGAATATGTGTACTTAATAAATTAAATTAAATAAGAAAAAAAGAGAGAAAAAAATTGTTCCAGTACATTCAGTCGTCTTTGCCTTATCCTTAAATTCGGTCAGATGAGAGAGACACCAAAAGAGATTTGGACATACACGAAAAGAGAGAGAGAGAGGGAGAGAGAGAGAGAGAGAGAGAAAGAGAGAATCCTCGCATCCGATCCATTCTTTTTTGTGATGTTTTCTATCATCGAGTAGGCAGACACGAGTTATCAAGAGAGATGATAATTTTGAAAAAGTTTTTCTTCAAGAAACCAAAGACAGAAGAAGATTTTTATTATGAGGTAAGAAAGGGAATACGAGTTTGTAATAGAATGGTGGAAAATAGAGGACATCTTATCACGAGACGAGTCGTTGTCTTCGTTGTCGTCGACGTTCCTCCTGCAGGAATCCCCGTTAACAACTTTGTCGGTATTATCGCAATCTCACAGACACACGAAGAAGATTCCTAGACTAGTTTCCTCCCTCTCTCTCTCTCTCTCTCTCTCTCTCTCTCTCTCTCTCTCTCTCTCTTTCGTTGAGAAAGTTGCAAGGTTTGGACGAAGGAATGGCAAACCGCACACGTATACTCGATTTCGCAAGAACAGCCTAGGTTATACATGAGTACATACAAGGTCAATGTATACTTACATATGTGTGTGTGTGTATACATATACACTTACATACATATATGACCATAGTTTTACGCAGACTGGTTTCCGGTTTCATGGGGATACACCCGATAGAGCTCGGTGTTGAGTCTTCGGAGATGTTCGTTGAGGAAATTTCCTTTCAAGATAAACTATTCCACCCTTGGGTAAGCTCGCGAGTTTCTTAGAAAATTTTCCCAGGATTCTTGAAGGGCCTTCCCTACTATAATACCGTATCCTTGTCCAAGATACAGGACCCATCACTGGCGTTCTCCTCACGATTGACCTACCGTTAGATTGCGTAATAACCAACCGAAGCAGGTTAAAGCGAAAGAGAAAAAAGTCATGAAGGGTAAAGGTGAAAGGAGAAAACGAGAGTGGACGCAGCAACGTCAGAGAAATTTCCATTTTGCCGGTCTAAGCGAAATTTTCTTTCATCTCTCTCCCTTTCACCCTTCTCTCTTTATACTTTTTCTCTTTTTTCTTTTTTTTTTTTTTTCTTTCTTTTTCTTTTCTATCTCCTCAACGCTAG
This sequence comes from Vespa crabro, assembly GCF_910589235.1. NCBI lineage: Eukaryota > Metazoa > Arthropoda > Insecta > Hymenoptera > Vespidae > Vespa > Vespa crabro. Next base: position 4,926,500 of record NC_060961.1, read on the forward strand.
CTTCGATAAATTGAACCTTTTAAAGGGGTACTAAACTTTCAAGATAATCGTTTCGATCTGCTTCTAGGAAACGTTCGGAACGAAGATAAAAAAAAAATAAACAGAAATATGAAGAAGGAGAGAAAGAGAGAGAGAGAGAGAGAGAGAGAGAGAGAGAGAGAGAAAAGTAATCAAAGTACAAATGAGTAAACGGAAAGTTTTCCTTTTTTTTTTCTTCTTTTTCTAGTTTAATAACCGGCCGGATTGAAAGTTTCTTCAGCGACATACGTATACGATACAACGAGGGTAATTAAAAGGTGTTACCTCCTGTGGGGCTTTCTCGAAGCTCCGGATCGGATGGCGCGTGAGCAACTTTAATATACTCACCCCGACAGGAATCTCAACTTTTACGGGTCATTTCAAAAAGTCCATGAACAAACATTTAAGCGGGGTCGCGTAACATTTCATTAAAACTTGCCGTAAGAGTTCAACAGGAATAATATTCTTGAGACGGTGTCGCTTGCTTCTACTGCGTTTCAAGGTATCCCCTCCATCCAAACAATTCCCAAACCAACATTCACTTCCTCTTTATTTCACCCTTCGTCTCTTTTCTCCTGACACTCGTGTTTCGCATTTTCGAAGGACATTTGCGTCGTCGTTCACACGGTAAAGTTTAAATGAACCGTACTACCGGTACCACAATAGTAGTCCATTTTTCCATTTTCCTTCCTTTTGCGAATGCCGTCAAGCGTGATTCATTAGTTTATCGAGAAACTGTCGGTTCGTCGTTCTCCTTCGTTACCGGTTTGACTTATTTCTCTATCTGCGTTAGAAATAGAAATTTCCTGATCGAAATATAAAACAACAGACGAAAATGGCACATAAGAAATTATATATGTATATATATTATATAAAATATATAACAATTGACTTGACACAACTATCTTATTAATTATAAGATTTCTTAAATCTATTTTTTTTTTTAACTATATCCTTGTCGATGTGCTACAATTATATTCACGTCTTATTAATAATCTAACTTAAATATATATATATATATATATATATATATATATAATTCTTTTCTATTATATTATTTCTTAATATCTTTCTTATAAACTGCCTCATGCGTTCGCGTATGTTTACTCGAGTCTGATAAATACGTATAAGAAGATGAGTTTTCTTTCTTTCTTTCGTTTTTCTTTCCTTCGCAAGAAAAAAAAAGAAAAAAAGAAAAAAAAAGGTGATCGAAGTTGTAGGTCCTATCACGAGGGAAGTATTCGAGGTTCTCGGTGGCTCGTAAATTTCCACGAAGTCAGAAAGAAAAATCTAGAACGTTCGAGTCCTTGGCAGATCGGCGTCGAATGACCAAAGACTGGGCTTTGAAGGATAGACCAAGCTAAAAGAGAGAAAGAGAGAGAAAGAGAGAGAGAAAGAGAGAGAGAGAGGACGAACGGAGGACCGAAGCTATGGTTAGTCCGGTAACCGCGTAAAACCACTCGGAGAGTTCAGTAGCTTTTTCTGACCTCCGACTGACACCGATGCTATTATCCTAAAAGACTTTTATCTCGATGGAAATATTTTTATCGTCCTACCACACCGCGCTCTCTTTCTATCCTATATATTTTCTTTTATGCCTTACTCCGGCATGAATAAAGAGAGAACTTTGGAAAAGAATATATCCTTCGCTATTAAGAAGATAAGACATAAAAGACAAACGAGCCAGCGAACAGCAGAGCCGTCGTGATAAAGTTTCGATAGCAAGCTCGATTAATTCGTGATTCGATCAACGCTCTTTCTCTTTTTCTTTATCGCATTCTTACTCTCTTTCTTTATCGCACTCTTACTCTCTCTCTTTCTCTCTCTCTCTCTCTCTCTCTCTCTCTCTCGCTGCTTACATTTTTACATATTTTATTTTTCGCTAAAGAAGTTTTAATTGAAAAATTCAACTACTCGTTGATTCTAATAAAACACAGAACTTCTTCGTTGATTCGTTACCAATCTCTCAGATATTTTCGTATTAAAATGCGAGGCCGTCGCTATAGCCGAATTATTGAGGAAAGAAAAAAAAAATGGGAAAAGCCTTTTTTCCTTTTACTTTCTATTTTTTTTATTTATTTTTTTTTTTTCTTTTTTTTATTTTTTTTAACACGATGAACGGTCAATATGAAACTTTTCATCGAAAAACGTGCGCGCGAACACATTTACAAGTACCATACGTACGCACTAAAGGCGAACGTGAAAAGTACAAAAGCTAGCTGTGATCGTGTAGTCTATGGATTTACGTGGAAACGCTTGTCGCTCGACGCCAGAACCCTTTTTCACATGCCTATCGAGCGAAAAACCGATAACAACACTTTTCCGAAGAGATAGACAAAAGGATTACGTAAAGGGAAAGGGATTACGTTGAGAGGAAGGGAGAACGATAGTCGAAAACGGAGAGAACGAAAGAAACAGCAGAGAATGAACGGAGCTTGAGAGATCAGAGTAAAATTCGTCCAGGTAACCGAAAACTGCAAGCAATACGCATAATGTTTATCGATCTCGCGTATTGCGTTTTAGACGGGATGAATTTTTCTCTACCTCTGTTTCTTTTTTTTTTTTATATCTTTCTCTTTCCCTGTTTTTTTTTCCTTTCTCTCTCTCCCTTTCCCTCTTTCTGTTTCTCTCATTCTCTTTCTGTCTCTGTCTCTCTTTCTCCTTTTATCTATCCATCTACCTATTTACTATTCTCTCTTCTCTCTTTCCATAGTAACGTGTGCCGACCGACGAATTGTTTCCTGGCCGTTATCCAAATACCGCGATGATCCATTAAGCCACGAACATTCCTATCTTTCCAGCATAGACGTTTTCGTACACATGCTGCCCAATGCAAACTTGGAACGAACGGACGGCTTCTTTTTCTAGATGACGATAATGCAAGGGATCAACGATCGCTATTGTTGACTTTTACTTCAGCATCGATACGCATAACTTTACTGGGTCCCCTATAAAACATGAGTTTGAAAACAATCGTTTGAAAATATTTTTCGCGACATATTTTGTTCTTCTTTTTATTAAAGTTTTTAACGTTGTCACATTAATGTCACAATGTTCTCATAAGAATACTCTCCCGAACCACGAATGCGAATCAAGCTATCGTACTTATTATCGTTTTTACTTTTTCTTTTTTTTTTTTGTCACTTTTGCAATTAATGGAAAGCGCGAACTTTCCACGTGAAATTTTTAATTCACGACAATGAAAACCACTCAAGAGTATCATTATCGTTCAATTTTAGTATCATTACGAATGAAAATCAAATTGGTTTGATTTTCATGATGCCGTCACGTATCTGAGAAACGTGAAAGTATTGACGTAACAAACGATCTTTACGATAACATGTTCACTAGTAATAATCTACGAAAGTATAAATCATGTTTGTGGTATATTTATAATACTGCATTTTTTCTAAAAACATTTTTCAAGGAAAAACTTGCGATAAAGTATATAATAATTTTTAACAATAATTTGTTAGTATAGATAATGAGTAAATAGTTTGGCGAAACTTCATGTAGATCAAATTTTCGAAGGCTACGATTCCTCTTAGGAAGTTTGCTTCCTTAGAATCTTGAGGAACTTTTAGAAACTTATAGTTTTCTAAGTATCTAAGAGAGAAGATGGAATAGATCGGTGGTGTGCGATCTTCTTTCTTTAGACTGAAATCTTATATGGCTGTTAAAATATGTTTCTAAATATATCGAATAAAAATATAATGATAGTAATAATAATTTGTATAGAATATATTGAAAAATATTGTCTTACGATTGATTAATTCGTATTATTTTTAATAGCCATATTATGAATTATTCTTGATCTCATTATTTAATTATTTTCATTTTTATTTTTATACGACGAACATTAACCATACGTAATATTCATGAAAATTTTGGAATCCATAGTTTACACACCATTGAGATAAATATTAGTACGAGTAAAACGAAAGTTACAAGATGATCAATTTATTTGAAGAATCAAGAATATTGGGGTTCTAAAAGTTTCAAGTAATTTTTTAAATTGTCCCGTTTCTCGAAGAAACGTCAAAGAAAACTTTTCTCACGAACCATCGTTTATATCACGACGATGATCGAGCACGTAGATAGAGAGACAGAGAATGAGAGAGAAAGAGAAAGAGAGGAAGAGACGAACAACGCTGGAAAAGTAAAGTAAATACGAACGGAGCTAGCCAACGGCGGGTTACCAAAAAGTTTAACGAACAGAATACAGGCGAGTAGGCGGTGAGCCGACGGGCAGTGGTCGAGCGCGACGATGCTTATCGCGGCCAGCAAATTATTGGAAAAGCGAAGAATTTGAAGCTCAGGACACGCTCGTGCATTTGAAAGTGTGTGTATCTACTGAACGAACGAGTCGAATGGAGAGAAAAGAACGACACAACTGCGAGAATACTATACTATGCTACTACTGGTCAGTAAAATGTAGCTCAGGGAATTCCTCTTAAGAGAGCTCGGGTCCCTCAGAGTTAAAGTTAACGAAGTTTGTCTTTCCTCTGACGACTTACAAACAGTGTACTCTAGGTATATCGGTCGAACATAGTAAAGTTGATAAATTAAACGAAAATTCATCCTTATCGAGAAAATTACCGATAGAATAATTTCCCATAATATTATTCCATTCGTAAAATATAATATGTAATATGTTTTAATCGTCCCATTAAAATAATCCCTTTTTCATTTTTTTACATATATTCGTTGAATTTAGAATTGAGAAATGATAACAAATATAAATGTAAATATCTTTCTTCGAAATAGAAACAAAGGGAATAGTTGTAAACGTTATTACGATTGGTTATATTCACATAGATTCTAAACTTCTTAGACTTTCATGAAAAGATCGCTTTAGCAAGGTGCATACATATTGAGTTATTTTATCGTGTAACGTTTATATGGAAATAACAAGAGCGTTAGTTGAATTTAAATAAATAGGATAGATCGAAAAATGAATAATAAATTGTCTTCTTCGAGATAAACATGTCGAATACATTTCCGTGCATATATAATATTCGTAACATTTTATAAAAAAAAAGGTAATAATCATTAAAATATTTACCTATTGACAAAGGATATCCAAAAAATCAGAAGAACGACGAAAAAAACTTTTGAAATATCATTATATAACGAAGAAATAGAAAATGATTAACGTAACACGGGTAAACGCAATCTACGCACTCGAACGTTAAAACAACATTAAGCCCCGACAACCTCATCGGCGTACTTCAATATTATCGGATATTAACCCGATTATTCGCTCTTGTAACATTAATTTCACTTTATCCCGGACGATAATTTTCTATTACCAATATTTATGATGTACCACGAACAGTAAATATTAAAGGACGTTTGTCATTTTAATTATTAAAATAAGGTTGGGAGTTCGGAATTCAAAACAAACGAAGCAGGTTTTGAAATCATTAATTTTCGTAAAATTCTACATCTTTCTTTCTTTCTTTCTTTTATTCTCTCTCTCTCTCTCTCTCTCTCTCTCTCTCTCTCTCTCTCTCTCTCTCCCCTTCTCTTCCTTCCATCATCTCTCATAGCTCGCATAATTCTTTTGCCTTTTTTATTTCTTACGATTTATGTGCTCTTTTTTCGTATACATATACATAGATACATATATATATATATATGTATATATTGCAATTCTTGACGGTTAGTTCGCATTTCAACAGAAATATCTGTAGTACCGAACAACGAGAGAAATTCTCTTCAAAATCCCAGGCATCCTTGTGCTCGATGGGCTCGTAATAATCGTAAACTTGTTTACAAAGGCGCTATACGAGCGGGTCTAAAAAAAGAAATACTGGTGGGAGTACGAAACAGCAATACTGTTTAGAAGCTTTTCCTCTCTCTCTCTCTCTCTCTCTCTCTCTCTCTTTCTCTCTCTCTTTTTCCTTTGCTCCCTCTATTCGAAAAGTTTCAGCCCCTTTTCCATAATATAATACAATATCGTTGTAGTCTTTAGACCGATGGAATATAGATTCTCTTCCGCTTTTAGATTTGCATTAAAACAACTTTCATTCGATCTCTTTTTATCTCGTCTATAAAAAGAGATAATTAGCCATCACATTTTTGTTTTGCTTTTTATTGAAGTCAATAAAAAATAAAAAGGGAGAGAGGGAAAAGAAAGGGAGGAATCGTGGAGGAGCAAGAAGGAATTTCTATATGCATTACGTTCGAGAGTTGCAACCGATCGATAGGATCTTTCGACGGGCTTGCCTTCTCCCTTTTCCTCTCTTCGATGGTTGAACGCGCGCGCGTGAACACCCATTCCTCTCACCCCCACTAAATCCTGTTATCGCCGTGTCATGGCGCGTTATCGGAGCGATTGTGCAGACCGAAGCCCCCTTTCGCTATAGATTACTATAGGTTGCCTGGTCGTACCCACCTAACGTCCGTTCGGACCACCATGAATCATGGCTCACACTAGATCCTATTTTGAAAGCGTTGCGTGACGAGTTCCAAACATCTCATTGATATATCAGATTTAAAGAAAAAGTTTTTAGGTCCACGGTCCATCACGTATGAACAAACTTTTCTATCTCATTTAGATTATCTCTGTCTATTTTATTATTGAAATTTAGGCACGACGTTTGCCGAGCGAATTAATTTTCCACGAAATCCGCCTGTTATCTTTGAGTTCGTTCGCAATCACGCAAACTGACATATACGGTCGACTTGTTTCGCCATTAAATTACACATCCACATTGGCGTCGCTATCCTGGATTAGATTGTCAAGCAGAGAATTATTATCCCTACGTTGGCCGTCGCAACGTTGACTGACATATTGTAACGATTTACGATAATCGACTGTAACGGACGTACACATACATACGAAAAGGGAGAAGGAGAGATGGAGGAGGAGGGGGAGGAGAAGGAGGGGGAAGAAGAGATGGAAGAAGAGATGGAGGAGATGGAGGAGAAGTAAATGAGGAGAATGTCGGAATTGATAAACCAATAATAGATCGCGATATTTCGTTGGATATGTACGTAGAAGGACCCGACATATCTTGACGAGTTATAACTGCGTGGTAATATCTGTCTTCTCTCTACTATGACACAGAACCATCGAGAGATATCATCGAGTTTATTACGACAGATTTATAATACATGAGATGTCGTTTCCACGTTACGTCTAAATCGCATTCTCGATTGGTAAGTTCTTTATTATTCGTTGAAAAGAAAAATGTCATAATCCTTGAAAAAGGTTGACGAAAGAAAATATGAAAGAAAATTGACGGGTGAAAATAATTGAAGAATATGAAAGAGAGAGAGAGAGAGAGAGAGAGAGAGAGAGACATATAGATAAAGAGAGAGAAAAAGAAAAATAGAATAACGTAGTTTATGCGTCGCAAAGACGCGTTTGTTCAATGCTTTGTATTAATGCACGATGCCAGCCATTATATCTGACATTCAAAATTATTCGATGAGGACGAGACTTTATAGCCGAGTAAAGTGCTAGAACGAAGAGAAGGCAAAAGGCAGGAGAATGATATGAAATAGAAAGAGAGAGAGAGAGAGAGAGAGAGAGAGAGAGAGAGAGAGAGAAAGAATGATAGTCGTTCGCCTCTAGAAATATCCATAGTCCATACATTATCTCGTCAAGATGCGGAAGGAAGTTCTAAAAGGAACGAGGCAGAACGCTTTCCCGTTAACTTTCCCCAAAACCGGTGTGTTACCTATAACATTTCAAACGAAATTCTTGCGAAAATACGACAACGCTGGTAGATACGAGCTCGGTATTGCAAATCCGCGAGTTCTCGAGTGAACACGAAATAGTCAAGAGAACGAGGAGAGATATGAGAAGAGGATGAAGAAATGGTAAAAAGAGAATGAGAAGAGAGTACGATGATGAGAAGAGAAGAACGAGTATGATTACAACTACGAGTAAAGGGGACATGGTTAAAGGTGTTACATTCTTGCTAACACTACTGATGATAGTAGTAGTGTTTCTAGTAGTCGGAAAACAGTCGATGCAGCAGACAGAGAAATCCTACTCGTAGAAAACTCAATGTACAGGGTGTTGCATGAGAAAGTGTTTTGGTTGAAACATCGGAGTTTAGACATGCTAGTGTTGCCATCTTCCTCGTCATCGTCCTTACCACTGCTGTTGCTTGAAGTGAAACTTTTCAACGAGTTTGCCGTCTCCGAAGCGATGCTACTTCTACAAAGAGAGATAGAGAGAGAGTGAGAGAGAGAGAGAGAGAGAGAATGAGAGAAAAAGGGAAAATTCAAGAGTATGTACCATACGTACTACTTGTATGTATGTACTCAGAAATCCTCCACACAGGAAACGTTTTCTCTTATTTGAGTGCAATGCCACTCTCAACGTACACGTCTGCTTCTAATATTCGTTTGCCATATCAAAATAATTTTTCTTATGAGTTTAGTAAGAGAGAGAGAGAGAGAGAGAGAGAGAGAGAGAGAGAGAGAGAGAGAGAGAGAAGCAGGAGGGCAATTAATTTTCGAAATGCACTCGGTGCAGGAAGGAATCATTTGGTTTTCTTCTCAAAACTTGTCTCTCTCTCTCTCTCTCTCTCTCTCTCTCTCTTCCACTTTCTCTCTCTTTCTCTCTTTATATAATTACGAGATATAAATTGAATTTCAAAGAATCTTATATTCATCTGACACTCGAAAATCGAGTTTTCGGAAGAAAATGATTCGCATTATGCTGGTAATAGCGAAATCTACCTGCTTTCTGTTCGAGCTAGAAAGACTGCTCTTTCAAGATCGACCATTAAAGCTCGGCTTTGATACTATCCTCTTGCGATCTTTGAATACTCTTCATACTGTTACATCGATGGTTCCTCGACGGTCATGCACTCGTGTGGCCGATGGAATAAATTTGAATCGGGATATAAGGAAATTTCGAATGCGCGTATTCGAGTTCCACTATTCGTGAGACGGCATTTCCGATGCCGTATCCTCCTTCGTGACTCTGCCATTTTATGATTCTTCTTTGTAGCGAACACATACATATGTATATATATCTATTTCCATGCACTTACATAAAGCATATTTATTTTATTTATGGAAATGTGGTTCTGTAAATAAGATTTCCTGACAAACGAGATCACTTGTTCGTTCTATACACCATTATATTTATTACTTGCAGTATTATATTTATTACTTGAAATTTTCCCTTTTTCCTTCTCTCTTTCTCTCTCTCTCTCTCTCTCTCTCTCTCTCTCTCTCTCTCCCTCTCTCTCTACATCTTTCTCTGCCTTTCATTGTTTCATAAAATATAATATTTTGTACCTTATCTTCCATAGAACATAACATGGATCTCATCGATAGATAATTAGGATCTAATGGACCTGAAAAGTTCGTATTAACGTATGGTATCTGCCGAGAAAGCCAGAATGCGAAACTCCGAAGATCGCGTAGATCAAGCTTGTAGATCCGATGTGTAGATCGTACGGTAATGATCTTCGGAGGCACTTCTCGAAAGGCCAGATGCATGCGGTTGCATAAATGTACCGGCTTAATACGGATTACATCAAGATTCATCGATGGATTCGCGGTCGAACGACTTCAACCATTCCATCTAATGGCCTTCGTTCGATAATAATTTACCTTCTACGACAATCGACAAACATGGAAGGGGATTTTAACTGATCTATGATTTTATCGCAAATATTGCAATCGTTTCTTTTTCTTTTTTCTTTTTTTACGTCAGACTTATGTAGCTCGCTTAAAGTCAATTATTCTTATTGAAATTGGCCTGTAGATACTTACAATTTAATATTACAAAATAATATTAGCTATTTACTAGTTATCTTAATTATTAAGTATTAGTTACTAGATAGTATAGTTATTAGATAGTATAGTTATTAGATTACAAGATAGAGATTCTTAATGAAATTTTATTTCTTATGATAAACTTTGTTATCAATAATAATACGATTTCGATGATAAATAATTATAATAAAATGATCGAAATTTTAACAAATAAAATAATATCGATTTTTATCGTTTATTTCGTTGCATTTCATTTATATATTTAAAATCTCTATTATTTATCGATAAGTTATATTCAGAATCATTTTTACGAATAATAAGGTTTTCTTTTTCTAATTTTATTTTAATAAATAATGAATATGAAATAAATCACTTTTATTACATGTTCTTCAACTTTCCTATCTTGATCGATTATAATGCAAAAGAAAGAAAAGAAAGGAAAGAGAATTGTCAGTGATTCGAATCCCTGTTACATATGCATCTCGTTCGGATATAAATCAATGGGAACAGACTCGCCGTCGTCTGACGTCCCTTCGCCCATCGAATTGGACTGTCGTGCTGCCCTATATCAGTCCCAGGTGAAACTATTTCAGCAGTACCCATGCGCATTTCTACACAATAATATATATATATATATATATATATATATATATATATATATATATATATATATGCTTTAGAACAGCGTTTCTCAATCTACAGGACGCGGCTCAATATCGGGCAGCGAAATGCTATCTACTATCTAAATAAGAAAAATGATCAATTTGTTGTAAGAGATTTTCGTAAAATGTTCTACGAAACGTATTCGAGAGAATATTGCAGTAATAGCAATATGTTTAAAATAATATAAAGTGACACTAATCTAATGGGTTCTTAAAGATTAAATTTATATTATAAATTTTTTTGGCGCGATATCATTACAAAACAAATTTATTCGCATGGAGAAAAGGTTGAGAAACGCTGCCTATAGAACGTAGACATTACTTCGGAATGGTGAAATCGTCTAGAATAGAACAATGGTGTGTACTCCAAGACAGTAGAGAATCGGGAGTACTCATTCTTCATCTTTCTTTCTCTCTCTCTCTCTCTCTCTCTCTCTCTCTCTCTCTCTTGTCTTTATTTCTCAGAGAAACGAATAATATCTATGTAAATAAGTAGAGTTGACCGAGCTTCGTCCCTTCAAGTGTATTTTCCAAGCATTCGAATTCTCTAAGAAAGCATAGAGAATACGTCTCTAAGGTGTGCTTATGTAACAAAGAATAGAAACACAGTGAAAGAGAGAGAGAGAGAGAGAGAGAGAGAGAGAAAAGAAAAACATAATGTTTCCTACCAGCGTATATTCCTAATTATTTTCAATAATTACACCAATGAAATCTAACGATAATATATAAATATAACTGACAATATTAAATAATCTCTTTACGTTTTGAACTCTGGCGAATATTGAAATTGTAGAAATAAATTATCGTGCTATACGATCGTAATCACGAACTATTATTTCAATAGCGAGGCGTTGACGTAGGTGACACTTCGGTGAGGGTGAAAACTAGAAGGGAAATCTGTGAAAGAAAACTGAAAGGGGAGAAGAGCGTGGAGAAAGAGGAAAAATATTGAAAGTATTCCTTTATGAGAAAAATATTTGCTACAGAGGAGGGTGGCAGCGTGATACCGTTGGTTAAACGGAAAGGGTTGATAAGAAGAAAAGGGAAAAGAGAAGAGAGGTCGCAGTCAATGGAAAAATCAAGCAAAAATCAAGAAGAGAAGTTGTGCCTGTGAGCGAGCGTGGTCGAGCTTTTTCAAAGCTCCTTCCTTTCAAATTCTCCTCTATCATTCTTTCTCTTTCACTCTCTTTCTCTCTTTCCCTCGGAAATTTGTAATGGTCGAGTAAGTCCGGGGAAACGCGCGAGGACGCCCAACGACGAACCCTTTTGTCCGTCTTGACGCAATAATTGAATGCACGATCGCGATTTTCACCTGCTACCTTTTTTTCTCTTTCTCTTTGTCCGTACTCCTGCTTTTCTTTATTTCTTTCTTGCATATCTCGCTTGCAACGCGAGACATTTCGCATAGACAAACGCGCATCTGCCTTTTATCCGGTTACACGATTCAAACTACCGTCTGATTCATTTCTTTTTCGTCTATTGCTTCTTCTTTTTACCATATATATATATATATATATATATATATATATATATACTCATACACACATACACAGATATACATATCCCTTTTACTTTTTCTCCCTGACACTTTTCTTTTTTCTTTAAAAACTCGATTATTCGTTTCAACCTTTCATTGGTGTTACTCGCTCACGTCGACCGTGTCGGGCTTCACAAATCGTAACTACGAAGCGGTAAACTTTTCTCTTCTTTCACGTGTTTACACGCATATAAGCAAACATACTGCTTTCCGTAGCGTTTTCCTTTCTTTGCCATTAGAACGACGACAAGTCGAATTTTACGTTTCCTTTGGATTACTCTAACTATGACTGTCAGAGCTTTTTTTTTTCTTTTTTTTTTTCTTTTTCTCTCTTTAAGAATCATATTTCTATATCTTTCCGTTTCTCTACCTTATTCTGTGAATCAGAAACGAAATCCGTTTCTCCTCTCGTTTGTTGATTTTTCCTTAGAATTTCGATGCCGACAAACAAAGCGAGCCAACGTTTTCTTTTCTTTTTTCTTTTTTTTTTTCTTTTTTTTACGATCAAAGAAATTCATCTTCCTACGTTCATTTCGAATTAAGCTGGAATTAAAACAATTCATTCGCTGTATATTTAGCCGCGTATAAAGCTTTGATTAGTGTTATTATTATCATCGAAATTCAAGAGGAAAAATCATAACGTTGTTTTGCGGTATTTTTAATGGTTCCTCATTACTCTCATGCTGGAATACAAGAATAGGCGAAAAATTCAAATTTCGTCGAAAAAAATTCCATTTCATGAGCAATTTAGGACTTCACGTTCCATATCGTTTTAGTTACGATAAAAACAATGAAGTTACTACTGCTATTATTACTTGTTGCTCTGTACGATGAACATAATGAGAACATTCCGTGGTTGTTTGTTGCTCGAAAGAGCTTCGCAACATTAAATTTCTTTGCCTTTAACTGCTCCTTTTATTTTCTTCTCTCTAACTCTCTTTTTTTTTTTTTTTTTAAACATTCTTACCTTTTTCGCATGCTGACTTTGCATCAACCGAAAGCATCGAATGAGTCTTTTCATCGTTTGCAGTACACCTCGTTCTTTATCTAATACCTCGAGAAGCATTAAAAGCACAACTGGAAGACGTCGTCTCACAGAAATAAATCACAATTTAAGATATTCTCGCAACGTAAACTCGAGAAAGGACTCGATTTTATCAACGGTTGAGATTCAAAGAAACTTACTTGTAGTTGAGTAAGTTTTAAGAAACTCTAACGATAACTAGTTTAAGATTACTTTGGTCGAATAGTAATTTTACGTCAAGGAAGATTCATAAAAGTAGATACTGATAACATAACAATATTTTGTGCTATATAACAATATTTTATTCTATGCATATGTAATAAATAACGCAAATAAAGAGGAAAATTAAAAAGAATTTGCTTTTAAAATGAACTAAAATTAGTGCCATTTGTACATCTAAGGATATGATTCCTTAGCAAAAGAAAAAAAAAAAAAAGAAAAAGAAACAAAGATAGAAGAAGAATCGAAAAGATTTTAAAGCTCGAAAAACTCGATAATGAAGATTTGCTCTTGCTCCCGTTAATTTGCTCGGACATGTATTTCATTAATCAGTCGAAGAGTTTTGTAAGAGGATTTGTGGTTTTTTTTTCTTTCTTAAAAAAAAAAAAAAAAAAAAAGAAAAAAATTTTCTTTTTTGCTTGGAAAAGAACTAGCGTTTCTTCAAGAGAAACGTTATCGTATCTTCTTCATTTCATTCTTTGTTTTTTGGTTTTTTTTTTTTGGGACATGTCGTGAAGGAAGAAAAAATTTATGGCATTTATTTGATCGATAAGAAGACTACTACGTAACGTAGTGAGCCAACGAATGAAAGTACATACGTACACAGAACAGAGAAGAGATAGATAGGAAGTTCAACTTTTTCTTGTAGTTCCCGATATTTTCGCGATACTTTTCGAGAAAAGAAGAAAATCGGGTATAGACGGAGGGTGGGTGGGTTCAGGTTTGGAGAGAGGCAGGAGAGAAGTGGGAAAGAAAAAGGCAAAGAAAATACCAACTATTTATGATCTTATCTTTACGTCGAATCAATTGAAATTTTTGACTCGATAGCGTACAACACGTTCCATAAGAGTTTTTCGTTTAACCAATCGATATCGTTTGCTTTCTCTTATCTTTTCGACCTTCGTAATTGAAATTTTTTTTCCGAGCAAACGAAGAGAAAAAAAGCAAAAAAAGAAAAGGAAAGGAAAGGAAAAAGAAAATAGTCCGGGGTTAAGAATACTTATGAAAAATCGACGGAACATCTGACGGACGTGTAATAACCAATCTATTTTAAAAGGAAACTTTTTCGTGATATCAATCTTCTCGATTATTTATATCACGAAATAATTTCTTTTCGAGATGTGGTGTCCGGTACATGGACGTCGATGTAACGTCGTGCAACGTTGAGAAAATCTCTTTGTACTCCTATAAAATCCATAAATCTTGTCACCGCGAGTGGGTAAGTATAACGCTCCGGAGTTACGAGGCTAATACCCTTTTCCTTCATGCTTTCTTTTACTCTTTTCCCGCTTGAACGAGACCATCCTCCTTCTTCTCTTTCTGCTTCTCTTTCTTCTCTCGCACTTCGGAGTTTTCCTTGCTTTAAAGCAGCTCATCCCTTTTTCACTCGAAGACGAGCATTCTTCTTCACGTCTCCTCACCTCGATCTACGTCATCATTTACCGCATGAAGGAGTCTTACGATCGAGTTTAATAACCAAAGAGTTTTAGTTCATTCTTTCGATTTGTTAAGCAACGATTTTATAATGGATAGAACACTTTTATATCTATGATATTAAATAATGGGATTTATTTATTTCATCAAAAAAAATATTCTTTTATTTTTTACTTAGGTCATGCTCATTTTAGCGGCTAAATGAAAATCGAAAAGGACATGTTTCCGTATAAATATATATATATATATATATATATATATATATATATACATACATACATATACATACATATATACTATCCTACGTATGTATGTATACAAAAGTAAATATATGAATAATAGGCACGTGCTCGCATGTGACCAAGTGTATATTGAAAATCAATGATTTAACTGGATCTAACGATGCTCTATTGTTATTACTCTATTTTATATTATCTTGAGTTATAAAAAAAGTCAATGGAAATATCTATGCTATTTAGAAGAAAAATGCGTACTTTCGTTTTATACATGTAGGAATATATGCAAATAAATAAATAAAACAGTCTCGCGATACGAGAGTCCCGTGAATAACCCTGCTTAAGGATCTCTCAACCTCAACCTTTGATCTTACAGTGGAAAATACAACTGAGCGATCAATGAATCAGTAATTCTAAATGAAAAACAGTAAAGTAAACATTATATAATGAACAGCGATAAAGAATTAATGAAGACTTGTGTACGAGTCAATCTATAAGTATATATATATAAATATCTGGTATTAATGTATTAACTATTACGTATATAGTTCTTTATGTGTAACTATATACTATATACGTATTAACTATTTTATAGGAATTATCTTAACTCTTAACTTGGATTTCTCATTTAATGGTAAACAAAAACTTCTTAGATGCAAGTATCTAAAAGATACACTCTTTACGTTTTCTAGACGCGTAACGGAAAATGATGTAGAAAACGATCGTTCGGAAAGTTCTTAAGGCTAAGGAACCACCTGTTTCGTGAATAGACTTTTTACTTTCGGAAGGATACGACCGAGAAAACAAGAAGGAGGAGCATCTAGAACCGATCGGATTACGTACTATGACCTCGAGAAGCTGTAACGATAAAAGCTTGTACTTTGACATCGTTTGTTTCCGTCGAATTATCTCAATCTATTTAATCGCTGAACGTGAAACTTTTTCTTACACATTATTCTTTTTCTTTTTTTCAAGGCAATAAATTGTATCTTATATATATAATATATATATAAACATTAGATAAACATTTTCAATTATATCGGAACTAGTAACTTCATTTAATTATTTTCATTTATTATTTATCACGAAGCAAATAATTCCATATGAAAATAATAATTCATTTTAGCGAAGTGATAAAAGTGAAAGATCGATAACGACAGTAATATCAAAAGAACTTTTTATTTTTTATTTTTTTTTTCGTTTATTCTATTATATCGTAGAACACAGCTACTGAATTCACGATAATTTTCTAACTCGCGAAATACTCTCTCGTCTCTACGTCACTGCCACCTAACACTACCATTGCCATACTCTTTCCGATCTCTGTGTTCTCCTCTTGAAACATCCCTCTCTACCTTTTCCCTCCCACGAGGCGCTATGAGCAAACTGAGTTCTACCAGAGAGTTTGTTCAACGAACGTGGCGACAAAAGCTCGCTGATTAATTAGAACTCTCCTTGTGGATGTATAAACTGTGAGTATGTGAGTGTGCGTGTGGGTGTGTGTATGTATACATAAGCATAAGAGAATGTGAGAAAGAGAGAGAGAGAGAGAGAGAGAGAGAGAGAGAGAAAGAGAGAGAGAGAGAAAGAGATACTCTCTCAACTATTCAACGATAATTAATTCACTCGACTGACTCGCGATTTTACTTGCCACTCATGTCGGAGAATCCTCGTAAAATCCAGCAAAAACGCGTCCACGGAAATGGTTACATGTCGCGTTTAGGATAAAAGCTAATTCGTATTGCGTCGCCTAAACCTGAAGCAAAAGCTTTAAGCCACAACTAGTTCCCCGAATATTTTCGCTTTTCTGAGTATCAATGTGTATTTACACACGTAAAGAAAACGTATTAAAACGAATGAAAGAAATATCTTTATAAAGTACCGTGAGGGTGTTAGCCCTTTATAAGCGAAAAGATAAATTACATTAGTAAGATGGAAAGTTAGAACGTTGCTTGGAACGTACGATGAATCATGTAATTTAATTTTTGCCATCGAACATTCGCTTGGAATGAATTCAACATAAACATGTTGAATAGTTCCTTCTGAAAGAAAAATGAGAAACGAAAGAAAAATTTATAGTAGTTCCCTATCGATAAATGTCTTCTCGTTCTTTTTCCTTTTTTTCTCCTTTCGTACTATTTTACGAGTTAAGTAATTAATCGATGTAATTAATCTATATTCGTTTAACACTTAGTCGTTTCATTATTTCGAATTAGTTTAATGCGATCGTTCTATTTCTTTTTTCTTTTTTCTCTTTTCTTTTTTTTTTTTTTACTTTTTCTACATTTCTCTCTCTCTCTCTCTCTCTCTCTCTCTCTTTCTTTTTTTACTTTACTTTTTCGTTCTATTTCTTTTATTCAAATTGAATATCGATTTTAGAAGAATACTATAAAAAGAAAAATTGAAGTGAACATTTTTTTTTTTTAATATTTTTTATATATATCTCGATTTTATATATTTTTCACGAATAATATAGTTTCTCAGCATGAATACATTTAAAGCGATAGATCACTTAAATGAAGGAAATTATAGCTACTTGTCTAAAACCGCTTAACGAAGATTTACGAAAAGGAAAGTACTTTGGAATCGACCCTCGGAATTACCGCGAAATGGTGAGTCCGCCGCAAACTTAGTCGTTCGATCAGTTTGTGTACTCGAACAAGTTAACTTCCGACCTTTCCTACGTTTATCCGGAAAGGTGCCGACGTAGGAAACCACCGTAAAGCGACAGGAAATTAACCGTAAATAATTAAACAATCCAATCATTTGTTACTCACTTAACGGAATTATTTCGAAATTATTATTTGCAAAGTGTTATTTTTTTTTTTTTTTTTTTTTTTTTAAGAATTATTGACCCAATTTCTTTTTTTTCTCGTTTTCTTTTTTTTTTTCTTTCCCTCTCGTTCAATACACGTGCTCTTCCTTTGGGACGCGAAAAAAAGAAATAAAGAAAAAAGAAGATACCTGAGAAACTTAGTCCTCTAGCTAAAACTTTCGAGGGCTTTTGTCGTCGACTGATCAAACGTTAAACATGCTTACCGTGCACACACGAAACAAGTTTTTCCAGTGAATAACTCCGAAAATTTTTCTACTTAAGTTTAACTAGGTACTCGGACCTTCAGTAAAGCGGATTATGCGATTAATTAATTCTATTCGTATCCGTGAGAATACGTTCCAAGAATATCGACGTCTCCTCGATTTTAATTTGAAGAAAAAGAAAAGAGAGTTGAATTAACGAATTGCAAGAGAAGAGAAAAAGATAAAAAGAAGAAAAAGAAGGAAAAGACATTTTTTTGAATAATGAACTCGGCCTTTGATCCGATCAAGATGGTCGTCGCCATTATCGATGAAATAGATTTCTCTTTTAGTTTTGTTATACTTATGATTTATATATATATATATATATATATATATATATATATATATATATATATTATATACGTGTATACGTATATATGCATTATTATTATATTTATATTGTTAATTCTAAATAATAAAAAATAGCTACACACGAAACAGCATTGTTCAAAAGCTATTTGTAAAATTGCAATAGAATCGATTCGATTGTTATATTAATATTTAATACTAAAACGTTTATAACTAAAGAGACATTATCTTGAAAATAATTGATGGAATTTTTTAAATTTAAAAACGATACATTCTCATGGTCTGTCAAAGTTTCAGGGAAAATTTCGATAAAATCAAATCAATTGTTTCTTTAATTTTTACTTTTAAAGTATCTATAAAAAAAAAAAAAAAAAAAAAAAAAAAAAAAAAAATATTATATCGCGACTAATTAATCAATTTGTTTGAATTCCTAAACGGTCAAACGTCAAAATTTTCTATCAAATTTCGATAGGATCGTTTCTGCTATTACGTTATTGTTTTTCATTAAAATCTATATAATATAAAATCATTTTAAAATCAATGATCTAATTAAAGTCTGAAATTATAAGCAACAATTTCCTTTATTGAAAATAACCTTTGTGTATAATTGTGTATTATAAATGAAAAAAATTTAAACACGCATATATATTATAAAATGTCATTATTCATAAAGAATTTGAAACAAAATTGGAAAATTTTATTTCCATCAAAAGTTATTATAAGCAAACGCTTTTCGCAATAGTGATTGCATAAAATATTCTCGACTGTCGTATCTCTGGAAAGCTCGTTCCTTCTTGACCCTCACGAAAAATTCTTTATTAAAAGACATGGGAAGAAAAAGGATAGAAAGAGAGAGAGAGAGAGAGAGAGAGAAAGAGAGAGAAAAGAGAAAAAAGAGATAAAAAAGATGGAACGGAAAAGGGAGAAACAACCGCATAAATTATGCTTATGAGCCACTTCGTGTGTTCTGCCACCGTCATTTTAAAATTATACTTTTAAATATGGTTAAAAAAAAAGAATTATGTGATAGTGGTAGTGGTGATGGTGTTGGACAGGAGAAATAAAAGAGAGAGAGAGAAAGAGAAAGAGAGAAAGAGAGAGAGAGAGAGAGAGAGAGAGAGAGAGAGACAGAGAAAAAAATATGTAAGTCCTACAAAGGTTGCGGTTCTTCCGTGAAGTATCATCGTTAGAAATAGGAATAGCAACAGCAGCAGCAATGACCTTTGCAATTTGGAGAACGTGCTGTTGAGAATTTGTTAGAGGGACGAGTTTAAGATTATTATTTTTGTTAAGAGTTTTGCTGGCCTTCGCGTTGCGACCTCAAGAATAAATTTCAAGGATTACAGTAGAATAGATAGCAATCTTTTGCAAAGAATATTGACTTCGTTCATCGTCTTAACCAATTTAAAACAAAAGTTTGACAGATTTCTTATGTAATTTCAACTTTCTTTTTGCAACTCGTTGTCTTTCAAAAACTTGACCTTTCTATACTTTTTCCTATTTTTTCTCCCCCCCCTCTCTCTCTCTCTCTCCCTCTCTGTCTCTCTTTTTTTTTTTTCTTTCGTTAAACACGAAGGTTCATAATCATCATCGTGAACATAACTGCAGTCAAATATTTACCAGTCTCGTGACAACGAATAATGTTTGAGCTTGTTGAAAAAAAGAAGAAAAAAAAAATTAAGTCCTTATTGGTATAACATGTGTTATCGAATATTAACGAGAATGATTACAGAGTTAAGACTCAAAGTGCAATAAGGATATTTAAGATGCAATGATATCCTTAAAAATTCCATGAGATGAAATGTTCGTGCGTTACGTTGCTTTCTATTTCACTATCATGTAACATCATTTAGAGAAAACAAAGCTAATTCATCAAAAGCTCGTTAAACGTTCGTCAGTTGACTAAAGCTATTAATAAATCTATCTTGGGTAAATATTTCTGTTCTCGTAAGGACAACGTACGATTACGTCGAGATATTATAAAATTTATCGTTCTCGTTCTTAGCATCGTTAGTACATTCGGAAGGACTATTGTTTCACAAATCTAAAAACGATGTAATCCGTCATAGATCGCTTTCAATATTTTGAAAATCTCTTTAATTCTTTTGATATTTCGTAGAAAATTGGTTCGTTAAAGAAAAAAAAAAAAAAAAAAAAAAAAAAAAGGGCTTTCTCTCGTCGAAAAGTCGATGATTCCAGCGATGACTTTCTTTTATCTTTGTACGACGTGCGCTTATGTGTGTATGTCATGATACGTGGAAAAAAAAAGGAAAAGAAAAAAAAGGATTGAAAAAGTAAGCAGCATATTCTACTTTCCTTCTCCTTTCCTCTTCGTCCATTCGTACGTGCGATTCGAAAGTAGATCTCTACCTTGAAGATACTTGACATTCTTTCCTCACAAGCATTTCTCTCCGCTAGTTCCTCTTTTTTTCACCGTCACTTTATTCTCTCTCGTTTTGTCTCGTTTCATTTTTTCCATCGTTTTTCACTCTTTCCTATTTCTCGAGTTCTGCGTTGAGCACTTTCCGCGTTAAATTGAAGCGATTGACTACTTCGATATTCCGAGTTTCTTTCTCTCTCTCTCTCTCTCTTTGTCTCTCTCTTTATCCTTCTTTCGTTCATCTATCAGAAGATCAAGCAACCAATCCTCTTTCCTTTCTTTGATCGAGTGAGATTATATAGGGAATGAGTCACGTTACATATTCGAAGTAGATATTTGATTAACGTGAATGAAAAAGTATTAAGAGAAAATATTACGACGTATTCAAGTATTTAAATTATTTTAAAAAGTAATCCCGAACAAATTTCATGTTATGCAATTTTTCTTAAAGGCATTTAAATGTAGAACATTTATTTACGAAAATGAATGATAAAATTAATAAGAATAATAATTTTTACATAATAACGTAGACGAAAAGTAAATTTATATAAAAGTATCAATAAAAAGGAGTTTTTAACAACTTGTAATCAAATGATTGCATCTACCATATACCATTGCACATTTGAGGATACAAAACAATCCTATTATCTTTTCAACTGACTCTTTATATTTCTCTCGTGATACTATTCTCGTTTAGGTACTCTCTTTTTATCTCTTTTACAGCAAAATACAGTAATACACATTTCACAACATATTATTCAAAAATTAAACGAAGCTATTATCATTATTTGATTATTCGTACGTACATCCATGAATATATATATACACTCGTAAATAACATCCGCTCATATACTCGTCATCATATTTTTATATTCTCGCAAAATATATGAAAATTTTTTTTATCAAGTTACCTAGTTTTAACAACTTAACAAGAAAAACAAACATTATGCTTCGATGCAAGTGACGTTTATTGTCTTCGTTATTACTCACGTCCGTTCTTTCTTTCTCCCTTTCTCTATCTTTCCTCTTTCGAACATTAGCAAGCTGACATACATTAGTGTAACAAAGATAAATCTAAGCCAAGAAAGAGAGAGAGAGAGAGAGAGAGAGAGAGAGAAATTCGCCGAGAGCAATGGAATTCTTTGGACGTGCCATGAGACATTTATAGATACATGAATTTGGTTGGTCGGATAAGATAGAGAAAAAGAGGTAGAAAGTAGAAAGAGATGGGAATAGAAGAAGGAGAAAGGCAATGGGAAGCTCGAACGGGCACGATTTTAAATTTTCCTTCCAATTAAAGCTACGCTGGGGACTGCCTTACGTGGGTGGAAAGCAGAACATGGGTAATAGCACAAGAGAAAAAGAGAGAGAAAGAGGAAGATTGAAGGAAAGAGAGAGAGAGAGAGAGAGAGAGAGAGAGAGAAACCCACCCAGCACTTCGTCTAATCAGTTTTAAGGCGGATAGATTTTTAAGTCCAGAAACGTCGCCGAAAGTTTCACCTACTGAGTACTTTCTAGTGTGTTGCGGGGGAAGGAAGATAGATTAAGAAAGAAGAGAAAACGTAGTATGGGAGGAGGGAAAGTGGAAGAAAAGAGAAGTGAAGTAAGAAAGTATGTGATCCACGATAATGGCCGACGCCTCGGAGTTTTCTGAAAAACTTTCGAACTGAAGGTGAGTCACTCTGTCCCTCTCTCTCTCTCTCTCTATCTATCTATTTATCTATCTCTTTCTCTCTCTCTCTCTCTCTCTCTCTCTCTCTATCTATCTATTTATCTATCTCTTTCTCTCTCTCTCTCTCTCTCTCTCTCTCTTTCTCTTGCTTTCCTTCTCGAAGGTTTAACAGCTCCTTTATCGTTGGACTTTCGTTGCCGTGTGAGGTGCAATCGTTATAAAAGCCTCCAAAGTGCAATATAGAGCAGCAACGTACTCGACTTTCTCAACGGACTTGGAGTTATCTAACAACTACAACCACCGTCATTATATTATATCGTTGCCATCGTTTTTTTATTACTCGAAACATGAGCGAACGAACTTTTTTGGACTAAAATCGTAACCCCGTATTTGGGTGAATCAGATGTAAATCGTATTCTTCGAACGAAGAAAACGAGGATGATATCGCTGACCCGATACGTGATAATGAATATTCGTGAAAAAATTAATAATTAAAAGCGATATATATATATATATATGTATGTATATATCAGTATGTACGCATATATAAAAACTATGATAAATGAGTCTTCTTTCCCGTATCATTTTGATAAGGATCAATTTATTTTGATTATTCTTTTTTTTTTTATTGCTTCGAAAGTTTGCAAGTACTTCATACACGAAGAAATATCGAAAATGAAATTGTTCGATCTATCGTTTATTCGTACGCGCGTGCATATATCTATATATGTGTTTTGTGTTTCTGTATATGTGTATATGTGTCTGTGTGTGTGTGATAGGAAAAGAAGATCTTACTTTCTGTTCTCTCTCTTTTCCGTTAGAGAAACGAAGACGATTCCTTCGGCCAAAGGTATCGCATTTCGAACGTTCACGTCCATTACAGTCTGACGTATTAAGACGGTTCGCAAGCAACCACCATTAATCACTATCGAAGAATCAATCACTTTGCGCGGCACACGTCGAAACGGATAGCCTCGGTACCTCCTCTCTGAGTGAAAATTATCCTGACCGGTGAAGCGAGAGTAGCTGTTGTAAGAAGGGTGCTCGAAGTTTAACGGAAATACCAAGCTCTCTAACTGAAACGGAGGCTAACCGAGTTCTCTTCGACTGACACACTTCGATGAGGACAAGCCAACTCCAAAATTGTACCTAAGAACTTGGCCCGTTTGTTAACCGCAATATGATTAGAAGACATGATATTTCCCATATGCAAACTTTGATTTTAATAATTAAAATGATATTCATCCTTTTTAATATATTCCATTGATAAAAAGGGATAGGGTAAAGAAGTTTGCAAGAAAAAGAAGAAAAAAAAAAAGAAAAAAAGAAAAGAAAAAGAAAAAAAGAAATAATAAAGTACTATGTCCTTTTAGCTCGATATAGTACAAAGGATAAATAACAACTTACGCAGACACGATTGATGATAATATCGCAACGAAAAGATATGTAATTTTCTATCGTAGAGCGACCTAACGTAAAATATTATATCGATATTTTGAAAATTTATGATGGGATTGAAACGAAGAACGTTTTAACGTAGCTCAGAATCCTACGGCAGTAAACTCTTCTTAAATCCATTTTCTTTCTCATTCCTGCACTCCTATGAACCTCTCTCTCTCTCTCTCTCTCTCTCTCTCTCTCTCTCTCTCTCTCTTTCGGTTGCACACGATTTTATCTTCCACGTACGCCTACGAAACGGTCAATTTCTTCGTAGAATATATAAGCGTACTAACCCTGGAAAACTCGATAAAAATCTGATTGTTTTGAGGATGGAGATTTGGGGGAATATGAAAGAAGAGATAAATGATTTCCCATATAAACTGCAAATATGAAACGCAGTGTAGGGTGTATATCTACAAATAGTAAAGATCGTCTTTCGAAGAATAACTGTTTCGTAAACGACTATATTTCATTCGAAAAAACAACAATCGCGTAACGAGTAAACAAGTAAACTGAGTAAGAGAGAGAGAGAGAGAGAGAGAGAGAATGAGGCAAAAAGAGAAAAATAAAAAAGGACGATTAAATATTGTTAGCACGAGTATATAGCTGTTTCAGCAACAAACCGCACCTGCGTCACTCGTCCACCAAGCCCTTTCTCTGTCTCTCTCTCTCTCTCTGTCTCTCTCTTTCTCTCTGTCTCTCTCTTTCTCTCTCTCTGACCATTAGTCTCTACAGAAAAAATATGATCTCTCGCAAGCTCGACAGCAACGATTCGTCGTGACGTTGCTCGAGGTAACGCGATCTACTCGGATTTGGCCGAAAGTTTAGCAAAAAAATTCGTGAAGCATGATGAAACATCACGCGAGTATAGTGTCAACATTTGAATTAAAAGTAGAAAGACGATAGAAATGAAAGAGAGAAAAAGAGGACTAGTTAATTATACAATTCAACTATAAAAGAGAGCGACGAGTTCAGGATACATTAATCGAGTCTTTCAACGTTGCCAATGAGATTATTTTCTGTGCGACGAGTCGCTGCTTGGTACTTCTTTTCCAAGCAAAAAGGACGGTCCTATCTCTATGTGTCTGCTTTTATGTGTGAACGGCCATTTTCTGGCTCTTTGAACCGCAAAAAAGTCGGCCTCGACCACAAGCGCATACGTCGCACCACGTGCCACGCACTTGGTTATAACCCTTCTCTTTTTTTTGAATCTCTCTCTCTCTCTCTCTCTCTCTCTCTCTCTCTCTCTTTCCATCTCGTTCTCTTCCTCCTTCTTTTTCTTTTTTCTAGCTTTTCCTTCTTTCCTTTCCTATCCTTCTTTCCACGGATGGAAAGTCGTGGAAAGAGGGATAAAGTGGCAGTGATGGTGGTCGTGCTCGGTTGAGCGGAACCAAAACCGGAACGTATTTACGGAATTACATCCTGAGACTTCTTCCACCCTTTGTGTCTTTTTCCGGCCTCTCCTCTTTGTTACTCTCATTTTCTCTTTTTCTCTTTCGCTCTTTCTTTATTTCTATCTATCTATTCTTTTTACGAAGTTTCTTTTTCGACGTTAAACCCCGACAACCGCTTAAGATTCCCTCTTCGATGCTAACTGACAAACCGTTTCGACGTAACCTTTCTTCTTCTTCTTCTTCTTCTTCTTCTTCTTCTTCTTCTTCTTCTTCTTCTTCTTTTACTACTACTACTATTTCTTTTTCTATCTTGAACGAGCGTCCGTCCGAGCAATAAAATTTGCATGGATTTTCTGGATCCTTACTGTTGAGAGTTTCTCTGTACGAGTTTTCTGCTACGTTCTCTCTGTCTCTGTCTATCTCTCTTTCTTTCATTCTCTTTCCAAAGGGAAAGAGAAAAATCGTGCACGTACACGGGAAGATCGCTGTGATATCAGCTCAACGTGTGTAAGGTGATATTTGCATGAAAGCATGAAAAGAAAATCAAGACAGTCGAGCTCTCGTTTTCACGTATGAATTGCATTGTAGGTTTGAAAAAACGATCGTCGGCGTCCTGTTATACTGGTATTACTCTACTTTATTTTTTAACTGAACTCTCTTTCTCTTTCCTTTTTGCTGCGAAATATCAGAAGAGAGGTAGGGTAAAAAAAAAGAAAAAAAAGGATTATAGTAAATAATACAAAATGAAGATTCTCATATTTCGTATGAAAGGAGAAAAATACGAGGCGAGGGATAGTTAAATTCTGTGTTAGAAAAAAAAAAAAAAAAAAAGAAAAAAAAGAAATAAAGAAAAAGGAAAAAAAATGCAAAAAGAAAATAAAACATTATAATTACAAACATGCATTGATTTAAATAGATAATTAAATTGAAGAATAAATGATAATTAAGATGAATAGAAAAATGAAGTAAAACTCGTATCAGTTATTTAAATAAACAGAGAGAAAGAGAGAGAGAGAGAGAGAGAAAGAGAGAGAAAAGAAAAGAAAAGAAATCTATAATTTTTCGATGCTTTCACATGTGCATCGATTTCGGATATGTTTTCTCAGCCAGTCTCAGGACCGTAATCGAATAGAGAATAGTGGATTAACGTTGGAAGAGAGGAAAGAGGAAAAGAATCGAAATACGAAGAATTATAGACTCTGTAAAAAGAATGTGATAAAGAGAGAAATAGAGAGAAAGAGAGAGAGGGGGAGGGAGGGTGGAATATAAAGAGAAAGAGAGAGAGAGAGAGAGAGAGAGAGAGAGAGAGAGAGACAGAAAACGAATCCGAACGTCCGATGGAGAATTAAAGCATCGAAACGAGGAACACCATTGTACTTGAGTTTTGTGAAATTCCACAAATTTTACTGTTTGCTCGACATTATTATTCTCGAAGATAAAAACCATTTCGCTTCGAATTTTATCTCTTCTACGTTAATTTCTTCTTCCCTCTTTTTTTCTTTATATATATATATATATATATATATATATATATATATATATATATATATATACAAATATATAATTATCCTCGCACTATCCCCCAGTCAAGTTTTGTTATCAATACAAAGCCAAAGAGAATGATCGTTTTTCTTATCGAGAATTCTCTTCTTCTCGTGAACGTTGATTGCACTAATTAAAGAGCGCAGTGACCCGAAAACTAAATGGAGAACCAAGGAGGTAAAGAAATCGCGTGAATCGAATGATCCGTGAGAAATGGGAAAAACGAATAGGAAAAAAGGGAAAGAAGACGGTATTGATTTGTTGAAAGAAAAAAGATGGAAAACGCGTTGATGTTTTTCTAAACTAGTCCATCAATGATAAGAAAAGGGAAAAATGGAAAATCTCTCTCTCTCTCTCTCTCTCTCTCTCTCTCTCATTTTGTACTTCGATTTTAACCGAACGAATTCACCTTTTGTCATATTTTGAGCTTACATGTCATTTTGAACTTTCATATCAGAACGCCAGCTTTGCGAAGCTTTCTACTGTTCATACAAATACTTTCTCTCTCTCTCTCTCTCTCTCTCTCTCTCTCTATCTCACACGAACACATACACATACACAAATACACATACTGTTTTCGTTTGATTCATTTAAAAAGCACAGAAAAAAAAATCATATCTAATGAGACGATTATCGTTTTTTTCCGCCTATCAGCGATGCACTATTTTTTTCAGAGAGAATGACAACTCGATGACAAAAGCAAGCTATTTCGACGAATAGTCGATAGACTCGATGCTCGTGACAGATACCTTCAAAATTTCTCGAAATGTTCATTAGCGAACGATGGCTGACAGCTGGTATAATAATATTCGAGATTGCTTGGTACAGATAGCTATCACAGGTCGACGAACTGAGCAATAACAATCCAAATTAACAGGTACATATGGTGATTACAGGTCAATGAGCTAATTATTGAT
Source organism: Vespa crabro (assembly GCF_910589235.1). Lineage (NCBI taxonomy): Eukaryota > Metazoa > Arthropoda > Insecta > Hymenoptera > Vespidae > Vespa > Vespa crabro. The sequence continues at coordinate 4,954,115 of NC_060961.1, forward strand.
AATTGTCGAAAATGTTTCCAAAGATGATATGAGAGATTTGTAATCGGCAACGATTGTTATTCGATATCTTGAAGATATCGAAGATATTATCGCTGCTTATATGAATTAACTATTATCGCTCCTACTATCGTTCACTTTGCATTTTATTTCTCGTATTCAATTTCTCGTATTCAATTATATGGAAATTACATATTTCCAAATTTGTTGTAATAATAAAAACTCATTCGCATTAAAAACAGTAGAAATTTTTTTGCTCGTATTTCGATCGTTCTTTCGGAACCTTTAACCTTTTCAATCTTTATCCTATCTAAATATCTCCCGCTGACAATTGGTCTCTTTCACACAAGCATTGACAAAATCGATATTAAAAAAAAAAAAAAAAAAAAAAAAAAAAAGAAAAAAAAATCAGATGAAGATACAGTTGACGTAACAAAAACAAATATTTTCATTAAAAATATTTTGCTTTTTTTTTATTATCGACACGATTGCCAGCTTATAAAAGATATATATATATATATATATATACTTCCATAATAACGTAATATAAGCAACTCTATATTTGAATAAAAGTAATTTACCTAAACTTTGAAAACGACGTTCCGACAAACGAAACAAATGTTTGCGTTTCGTTGAAACTACTCTTTCGTATATTTCTTTTTTTCTTTTTCCATCACGATGCAAAAGCCGTGCTTTAACCCTCCTTTTTTTTTTGTCATTTCAACTCACTGCGAGCGACAGTTTTCACTTGAAAGTTTCTATGAAAATACGAAACAAAACGTCGGTCCGTTTTAAACGAAGGATCGGACTTTCGGAGAACATCCATATAATTCTACCCTAAAAATCACTTTATACTACGAGGATCAAATCCTATCATTTCTGTAATTCCTTAGAACAGTTTATCGTTCTTTCCCATGGATCTACCATCCAATAAATCTCTACCTCCCACATTCTTCTCAAGAGTTTTTTCTCTTGTTCTTACGAAAATCCCAATATTAAATCCACGAAGATCTTCGTCAAGTTCAAGGTCAAAGATCGTAGACCATCAACGATATAATAATACGAACATTTCCATCGACAATTTAATTTAAACTAACGATCAATCGATTGATCCATCGAGTTTGTATCATGTAATTAATACGGAATGAAACAAAGCTTTCAGAAACATAACGTTATTCTATTACTATCGATGAATTTATTAAATGTTATAATAAAACTTGAAAATCTTGTTCAATCAAATTAAATCATTAACGGTGCCAGTATTACATTTAATTCATAACACTCTTATTCGTAATTATCCTGATATATACCAACCGAAGTTATTATATTTCTCTCTCTCTCTCTCTCTCTCTCTCTCTTTTTCTTTTTCTTTTTCTTTCTCGTATCAATATATAATAATTTTATTCCATTGCTTTTATCGATATTTAAACTTTCGGCAAATTCGAACGTTTGATAAAAACGACGAAGGGCAAATATTGAAAAGAAGGAAGATAAAAAAGAAAAAAAGAAAAAGGGTACCACACTTGTATCGTAAAGTAAAGATCATAAATTCTATTTCTTTTTCTTTCTCTCTCTCTCTCTCTCTCTCTCTCTCTCTTTCCATTTTTCCTTCTCTCTCTTTCTCTTTATCTCCCTTTCTTTTTCTTTCTCTTCGTATCTTACTTTCTGGAATTTCTTTGGAAACCTCTTGTAGAAGGTACGCGTATTTGAGAATCGTCGGGTACATCTGTATATACACACCGGGTGGACGACAAATCAAGATCAACTGGCTAGGCGAGGGTGCGACTCCTCTCAAACGAGGCCATCCACATTGAAATCGAGTATATCGTAGGCGAGTAAGCGATCGAGTTGGTATAATAAATAAGACTTAAGAGGGGTCACGTTCACCCTATCGATGCCCTTACACGTAATCTTGTACGAGCTTCGGAGCCGTTCGGTTTACCATTTCTCCAAATATACTCCTTGCTAACCGTTTTGACGCTTTACGACGAAGGAAATTGAGCACGCATTCGGTATTGCCAATCGACGATGAAGAAGAGTCGCAGAAATCTTAAATTTATATTACTTCGACGAACCTTTTAAAACTAATCCCTTTTTTATTATTCTTTTAATCTTCTTGTACTTTTTTTTTTTTTTACATCTTCTCGTTTCACGATTAAATTTTAGGAAATTTCAAATGTAACAATGTTCGTATCGATCGAATTTTTCATAGATTACTTTATAGGGTTAATTGATTTTCGATTAATTTTGTCAAATAAAAACAATTGAGAGCTGTAAATATTTTTCTTTTTCATCGTTACGAGAAAATATATTTATTGATATCATAAACAACAATTACCCTCGTTAAACTTTTTCGTCGAGAATATCGGTAATCTTTTTTTTTTTTTCTTTTCTTTTCTTTTTTTTATCCCGCATAAAATCGAATTGATATACCTGTTCTGAAATGGAATTAATCATTTCCATCAGCGAGGACTATTCCCGAAGTGACGAATTTAAAAATTGCGAAGAAAAGAAAAATTGTTGGAACGTTGCAGGCGTTGGTGGGAACGATCAATTATATGGCAGAACGGGTTATATCGTGAGGGAGATCAAATCGGTGCAATAAAAAGGACTTGAAAGTAGCGAGCTTTATCGATATCCTTACATATAACCGAGAAAGAGAAAGAGTGCACACACACACACACACACACACACATATATATATATAGATAGATAGATAGATAGATAGATAGATAGATATATGTATATATATACGTATGTGCCGACTGGGAGTTCCACTTTACGAGGAGTCTCAAAGTGGCGCGTATCGGTAATCGAGTAGAGTTTTCTTCGAGGAAATTTTTCTTCGAGGCTTTTCAAAGTCGAGAAAATCTCTAACGGATAAAGCCAAAAGGCCTATAAACCTTACGATATACGTATATTTTATACACATATCTACATTAAACTCATATCTATAGTAAAACAAATACATATCTTCTATATTATTTCTATATATTTATATATATCTATATTTATAAATACGTAAATGTATGTTATTACATTTTAGATATTCGACGATTACAAATCTAAATTTATCTTTTATCAAATAATCAATATTATTTAATTAATGAATAATATTATAGATATTTATATTATTTAACATTGATTTAAAAGAAAACGAAAAATCATAAATTTTTAAGGGCTATCTCATCGTATATACTTCACGTAAAGCAAAGTATATCTCTTTCGAAGGAAAACATTTTTATCGTCGACCTAGGTAAGCGACTTCATATGAATGGTTATTAATAGTATGAAATATGTGGAAAGAGTGTGCAAGTAGGAGGACCGCATCCACGTAAGAAAGATAAGTAAACCGAACGATTCGTTTCCTTTCCGATAACAGGAACGTCGTTCGTTTTAGAGTACGAAACGGAGTTCGACATTTTCGCCATTCTCCGTTCAAGAAGCATTTCCAAGGAGCAGGAAAGGTCATGGAAGGGAATTTTGCTTTGAAGGGAGGACCCGAGGCAAAACGATCGACAATTACGATTCGATTGGAAGAAAATTATCCGACGACTAACAAACTAATTGACTTGATTTTCTCTCCTCTATCTCTCTCTCTCTCTCTCTCTCTCTCTCTCTCTCTCTCTCTCGTTGTTTTAAGATAAGAAAAGGAAAAGGAAAATGAAAAAGGAGAAAACAGATAGAAAAGACGTCTTGAAATTTGCGAGACCTTTCGGTGACGGTGGTGAATGTAACAATTTGAGAACGATGAATAAAGAAAACGGGCGTAGATTCGGCCCAGCTTTCCCATCTCTTTTTCTCTCTTCTCCCTCCCCCCCCCCGCTCTCTCTCTCTCTCAACCCTCTTTCATCCAACCTTTCTCATCTTGCCATTACGACGAAAACTTCATCCGTACGGAGATCGTAACGAGCTCTGATTCCGGTCTGGTAACGTGGTAAGAGAAACACTCCGGAGACACCTCCAGCGAAATTCGCTTTCTTTATCTTCTCTTTCATTCTCCTCCCTGTCGTTACCATATACTGAATCTTTCCCATCTTCTCTCTCTCTCTCTCTCTCTCTCTCTCTCTCTTTCTCTTTCTCGAACATGTAATCATTCTTTTTCTTATACCTCTGACGGCGTAATTATTGCAGAACGAAGTTAAACCACCTTTCAACTTTACGTATTTATTTTTTTTCTCCTTCTCCCCCCTTTTTTTTCTCATTTTCTATATTGTTCCGTCTATTCTCTCTCTCTCTCTCTCTCTCTCTCTCTCTCTCTCTCTCTCTTTCTCTTTCTCTTTCTCTTTCTCTTGCAATTTTCTACTACGACGTTATTTTCATCTTCACCGATTCCTTGAATTTTCTTATTCATGAGAAAGAACACTCAAATGTATCTGAACGATCTGTTATCAGATCTATATGAAATCGATATGCTCAAAAGAGATCGATAAAAATGTCCATTTCTTATGTCGAAGTAAAAGGATAAAATTTATTTTACTTAAATGAAAAGTTATTGAAATTAATCCTAATTATGTACACCTTGAAATAATTTCAAGTTGTGCATTTGGGATGCGCTACACCACGAACAGCTGTCATTTACACGGAATGAACAATTTTGTCTCCAAAAGAAAAAAAGAAAAATATTGTATATTCTTTTGAAGGCTCATAAATAATAATCGATAGATTAGAAAACGCATTTCCAATGATGTCATTATAAAAAGAAAATTCATGAATCATACAATACGCAAATTGTTTTAATCAAGCTCAAAGTTTGTCCGGGGGTATTTATATTTAATATTTCAAATGAATTGCGTATCTATCGCAGAATAACGTAGTCTAGTGAATAATTAATTCTGATTAACGGAATAAAAGCAATGGATAGGGTCAACAAAGAGAGTAGGAAGAATGTGTATACATTTCCGTACAAAGTCGATAATCACGGATTAATCCAGAAATCACGTCGATCATTCGTGAAACTTGCTCTATGATCCTCGTGATCTCATTGAGTGTATTTAATGCAGTTCGTCGAACGACTCATACAAAATAGCACGATTAGTTTCCATATGGTATACCGCCCCTTTCCTCTCAATCCTCGTTCATCGATTCTCCTCGTATTCAATAAAAGCTCGAAAGGATAGAGAGTGCACGCTCGATGACAGCACGTTAACGCTCTGTTCGTTCTTGCACGTACGAGCTCTCCAGTTTCCCGTTAATTTCGATGTCGTTCGTTTCCTCATAAATGCACATTACTTAACACATTATCGACGTGTACAATTTTACAGAAACTGTTCACCGAACTGTGTAACGATTACTTTTCAATGATTTGACGTTTTCTCGATATATTGTGTGGGGGAAAAAAAAACAAAACAAAAATGCAAATATTTTATGCTTATTTAAATTTTGTTCTTGTATATTTCATAATTATAAATATATCTAATTCACCCAAAGAAACGTAATTCTTTTTCAATAACAAGATTTCTTCTTTTTGTCTTTATAATGCGTTGAGAAAAAGAGCCACTGTGACGGTCTCGAAAAAGGATATTTTCGTCAATAGATTTTTCTTTTTTTTCGGCAAATCAATATGTTTGTTAAAAAATTTTTGTTCATCGTTAAAATACATATTTTACAAAGATGAACAGAAAATTTCATGATAAAATATTGCTTTTTTGAGCTGCAATATACTTCAATGTCTATCTTTCCTCGGAAAACATTACTATCCGGGCGATCAATTTCCAGTCAAATATAATTTTTTAAATAAAAAATTCCTATATCATTCTAAACGACGCGATTGTAGTTTTAGTTGAACGAAGGAAATTTTTCGAAAATATTTTTCTTTTGCATAAATAAAGCAGTTTCGAGGATAAAATTAAAAAAGAAAAAAAAAAAAAAAAAGAAAAAAAAGGTGATCAGTTTGTAGCCCTTCTATAAATACTAAATAAATTGATTTATAAAATTCTACGTATAGCTGGAAATAATATTAACTGAAAATAAAATGATATTTTTACAGATATTCTGTAAAAATTTCAAGCCAATTCAAATAAATAATACGAATTTTTATAGTAATAATTTAATAATATATATCTGAGATCTAAAAATATTAAAATATAAAGAAGAATATATGACCTTTTGAAATCGTTACAATGGTTTTACCTTTTAAAAATAAAATTATCCACTAACATCGAACTACTTTTATTTCTATCTTTTTATCTCTCTTTCAGTATCGTCGAAAGAACAGCCAATTCGCAATTATTTCATTGAGATGAATTCACGTTTCAAGTTGCTCGATGGTTAAATTGAAATGAACTGCCAATGGATTTGTACAATCATTTCTCTTTATACCTTCTTCTTCTTTACGTGCTTCATCTATTACATTTTTCATTATTGCTTTCTATTAAACGACTAACAGTTAATTTGAAGAGAGTAAAAAAAAAAAGAAAAAAAGAAACATTTAATGTCTCATTATCAAATGACGATTCGAATGCATATTCTTATCGTTCGATTTCTTTCTTTTGTTTTCAGAACGATACTCTTTCCATGATGTCCGCCGGGATATGGACGTTAACGTATCTGGAGGATGAGAAGGAAATAGAAGGATTTTTGCATTCATTTATATTCATTCATTTTACGTTACATTCATTTCGTATTCCGTCGGATATCCTCTCGATAGGAAGGAAATTTTTCGAAAGCGTCGATCGGTTTTGTCTCTCTTATATCTATATATACATATATATATACATACATACATACATATATATATATATATATATATATATATATATATATATATATAAGAATGGCAATTGAACAAAGATACGATAACTTAGCGAAAACGTTAAAAAATAAATGTTAGCTCATCGATGCGAAATACAAAAATATACATATGTAAAATACTTTAATATACATATATACAATCAATCGATTATTCCTTATGTTTAATCCTTCGTATCTTCGAAATAAAATACATTTCTATGTCATCGAAAGAAGAGTTGAAAAAATAAAAAAAAAAAAAAAGAAAAGAGTAAAGGGAAAGAAAAAAGCTAGAGAGGAAAAATAAGGTAGCAGCACGCATGGAGAAGTAATATCTTGCCAAGCATACATAGTCAACGAGGTAAGCGATGGAAAAATCACGGCTTGACGTGACGGACGCGTCTCGACGTCGGACGAAAAGAGTGGAAGAGAGGGGTAAGAGAGGGAGAGAGAGAGAGAGAGAAAGAGAGGGAGAACGAAGTGCCAAAGGCTGACTGAGAAATGAGCGCTCGTGAAAACTAACGCTTTGCCGTTATAGAAACGTCCTTCGAGGATCAACGCGACTGTTATGCTCGATCGAGTTGAAATAATTCGATGAAAAATTAAGCTCGATTCTCTATCGAGGACTATCTATTCGCTTATCTATTATTTTTTCGTTTCAATATATAAGAAAGAGATTCGGTAAAGTTCGCGGAATCGATGGAATAGCAAATAGATAAGAAAATATTAATACAAATCTTACGATCATGTTATTGATTATAAGTATACATAGTAAGTTTTAAGATAATTGGGTCATTAGTTTTTGAGATAACGTTCGTAGAAACGAATCAATCCCAAGAAAATATTGAATATGGATTAAAATTGGATTTTGCATTGACGTAATCAAGTTCCTCGTTAAACGAGAGAGAACACCTGAACACCATTTTAGAAGAGATGTCTGCGGTTTACGGAGACTCACTTGCCCCTCGGAAAACCATGTTTTACAAATGGCGTAGTCTTTTCAAGGAAAGCAATGAGTCGATTGAAAACGACCACCTGCCTGGGTACGGTCCGTTGAGGTCACTTAATTTGACATTGTCGGGAAAGTTGAAAAACTTGATTGATTATAAGTACAAGGGTGTCGCAATAACTGGAAAGTACTTTGCTGGTCTGCTGTAACAATTAAAAAAAAAAAGAAAAAAAAAAGAGGAGAAAAAAGAAACAAAGGTATAAAGGAAAAAAGGAGATGAAAATGGACCAATGGAGGTTTTGTTTCTGCGAGAAAGAGCGCACGTGCACAAGAGTAATATTTCAATGATTGTTATTCACAATTGTTACTTCAAAACGTTGAATCACTCTCCGTAAAATCCAAACCTCTATCTCTGTCCGATTATTATTTATTCAGAAATATGAAAGAAAAAGCTTCGAGGGGAAAAAATTTAAAGATGATAAAGAGACCAAGCCTTACAATTTTGGCCTATTTCGATAAAGATAAAACATTTGTTTTCATGTGTATGAACAAGGTTAATAAAAAAATGTATTGCAATCATCTAGGGAGAATATATTAAAAAAAAAGAAAAAAAAAAAAAAAAGAAAAAAAAAGAAAGAAATATTATTAAAAAGAAGGAGAATCTTTATTTGCCCCTCTTTCCCCTTCATTCCACGAAACTTTTTACATCTCCTCGTATACAGATTTATTTTCTTTAAAGCTATTACAGTATGTTATCGATATTATGCTGCATTGTTTGTTATCTTTCTTATTGTTTTTTTTTCTATTTTTTTTTTTTTTTCTTTACGAACACATAACACTGATAAATCTATCTATCTATCTCGCGTGCTATATCTTTGTCTAATCGGGACGCTTACAATCGAAGGGATAGAATATATTTAAGCATGACGAATTCGAAACGATCATGCTCGATGGACAATCGTTATTGAAATAATACTGTAGATAAACAAGAATATATGAAGGATAGGAAGAAAGAGAAGAATTTAAAAAGTGTCCGTCTGATTCGAGCGATCGATTTAATCGGATCAATTCGACGCGTTTCGCGTATCTAGCCAGCAGGGACAAGAATGGCGGAGGAAAAAGTTTGAAAAGTCGATAACGTAACCGATCGACTATCATAATAAAAAGAATAAGAATGAAAAAAGAAGAAAAGAAAATGAAAAAGAAAGAAAAAGAGAAAAAAGAAAAATATATAGGTATTATGATTGAAAATCCTATCATTCAAGGAAAAATGTTGTTATTCGTGGACAAAGTTGAATATTCACGTTAATTTTGTGCTTCGGGAAGTCATTTCTCTTTTCGTTTCGAGATTCAGAGAAGACTTTTCCTCTGGTTGAGTGTGAGTGGAAGAGAGAAAAAAAGAATATAATAAAAAGGAAAAGGATACATAGATATACCAACTCGTGGTAAGAGTTTTGTAGAAAACAGAGAAAGAGAAAGAAGGAGAATACGAAAGAAATTCTCCGTTTGAATACTAAAGAAGAATGAAATCCGACCACTAAAATAGAAAAAATAGAGAAAAGAAACTAGGATGTAGTGTAGGTTGTACAATTCCATATAATATTACTATGATTATTTTTATTTATTTAAAAATTTAATAGAATTTAAAAAGAAAAATATAGAAAAGTTATAAAAAAGAAAGCAAATGTATTACATTTAATATTATATTATATTTAAAATATTAGAATATAAGAATATTATACATTTAAAATAGATAAAGAAATTTAAAAAGTAATTTTCAACAGAAAGCTATTTCCAATTGGTCACGTTACACGATTTACTTCCCATATACAACATCATCTAACGTGATCTTATTGTTAGCTCGACTCTCTGAATTATACTTTGTTCGGCTCGCACGTACCGAAAGAAAGTGTCGACAAATCCTTGCCGTGATGGAACTTTAGCTCGATGAGAACCAAGAGGTCGATAAACGAAGACGACTACGAGGACGACGACGACGACGACGACGACAACGACGACGACAACGACGAAAAGGATGTTGAAAGAAGAAGGATGAAAAAAACGGAAAAGAGAAAAGGTGAATCGATTCGAAGCACGTACGTCGAAGGATACAGAACGAGTTGGAAGATGAAAGAATCGTCGCAAGCCAGGACGTGGATTTTGGATGGTTTCGTTACTTGACTTTTTTCGGAACTTGGCGAGACTTCGTACATTCGTAAAGAAGAGAGAAATATATATATATATATATATATATATATATATATATATATATATATATGAAAAGAGAGAGAGAGAGGGAGAGAGTGAGTGAGTGAGAAGTACAGTGATAATCAAGGATAAAACAGAATATAACCCTTGGTTCTTCTCTATGAAGAGAAGGAAACGTAGGACAAGTCAAGAGAGAAAGAAAAAGACAATGAGATGGAAGACGATGATAAAAAAGAGGAAACGTTGTTCCTTTTCTCTAGAGACTAGAGAGAAACAGCAAAGAGAGAGAGAGAGAGAGAGAGAGAGAAAACGAGGAAATTCGAAAGGAGTCTGGAAACAAAGAGAAGAGAAGATGAGAAGGTATCTATAAGGCTTGCGGAACAATCGCGATGCTTGGAGTAGTCGATGAGGTCTGTAAAGTTGCCATCCGAAGTACCCCCTTCATTAACGTAGATATGTATATATTGAGTATCCTTGCCGTGTCTACGATCATGAAGAACAGGAGGACTTATCGTGGCTGTCTCGACAAGAACAGTGAAGAGAAAGGAGATAGAAATAGAGAGAAAGTGTCCTGAATACTTTCCGTCGGTTGCCTCGAGGAAATCATCCGAGTTCGTCTCCCTTTTCGAGTTTGATTCTGAATGTGCTGGTACTCTCTCTCCTATTTCTCTTCCTGGACGTCCATTGGGACAAAAATAGATCTTCGTAATCGTCTAGAAGGATTTTAATTCAAAGGATCGCCGGACGAAGGCCGTCTGTCTGATGTCCGACGAACCGTACTCGACCCCAACTTTCGATCTTCTTTATTCTTTCGTACATTGAGAAAGAAGAGAGAAGACATTTACTAGTATTTACTCTTCTTTTATCCTGTCTCGAATTGAAGGAAGAGTATCAAGAAAAATTCAAAAGAGGATTCTTTTTTCAAAAGTCAAAGATATTTCTTGAAAGTCTTAGATCGTATGCTAATGGTTCAGCGATTCTCTTTCTCTTACATTTGCCACTCGAAGAAGTTATCGCTGGTGTTATTGTAAGGCGGAAGAGAACCGTGGCTCGGTTAATTTGATAAAGCAATTAGATGTAATTGCGAAGCGGCGTACGCGCCAAGTTTAGTTGGAGATTGCTCACTGTTATTCTCAACGAAAATGACAGAGAGAGAGAGAGAGAGAGAGAGAGAGAGAGAGAGAAGAAATAAAAGAGAGAGAGAGCAAGAAAGTGAGAGAGAGAGAGAGAGAGAGAGAGAGTTAGAGAGGAAAACGAGCACGGTCAGGAGAAATGAAATAATATAGACGCGGCGCCGAAACGAGACAAGGAGTGGGAAATACAATTACCGGTTAAAATCAACAAAGCAACGAGGAATGGGAGTGTATTCGATTAAGGTCAACTCGTGATTGGCCTTTCTGAGTAGAAAAGGAAAATTGGAAGGATAGAAAAAGAGACGGAAATCAATGTCTCCTCGTGTCGTAAGGAAAAGAAAAACTCCATTGAGCTTCGGTGGAGCACGTTACGCAGATTTCAAAAAGTATCCGAAAGATAGAAATATGAAAGAAAAAGAAAAAAAAAAAAAAATAAGGAGATAGAAGAACGGTACGTATATACGTAGATATTCACGTATGTATATACTTATACATTCCTTTAGCACATTCACAACGATTTTCACGTAGCTCGCCTCGAGAAATCCTCGAATCCTATCCACTCGTTTTCGGAAGTTGTGACGCTCAGTCTTGCGGAAGAGCCGCGGATAGGAAAAAGCGAAGATCTGCTACGGAAAATTCCAAGGATAGAGAGGCTATTGGATACAGGCAGAATCCGAGAGACGGGACTCAATAAGGCGTATCGCATGAAATATGGAATGGAAGTGGAATTCCGTTAAGACGTCTACGAGAGATCGAGAGTGAGAGAATAGCACGTCAGGGATTTTTCGAATGCCCCGAAATTCGCTATTACCTTTATTAATAGGAACAAAATGAATTTGAAGATATCCGCATTGAATTCATTCAAGAACGTGAAAAGAGGGGGGAGGGAGAAGGGGAAATATTTTAGAAAATCAAAAAACATCTCTTTTCATTCTTGCTAATTGTCTCGTAAAATCCTTTTCAGTTATAAAGGAATGTTTCATAATCATGGTTGTGTAGAAACCATCGAACCGAAAGACGAATTAATCGAATATTTTCTTATCTTTCGTTGATTCTAACGTATCAGAATAATCCCCGATATATAAAATACGTGAGAAAGTTAGAAGGAATGATGGTAGTAAGATCGGGTAGAGCTAAGGAGAGCCAAACGTTCACCGCTACCACCGGAGCGATAACTCCGAATAAAATCGTAAGCAGGATCGAACTAAGAAGGATTTCTTTGCTCGCCATGATCCTTCCCGAACACCATACTATCGTTTCGCTTTTTGTCGTTCTCGTTTCTTCTTTTTTTTTTTTATTATTTCTTTCCTTTCCTTTTTTATATTTTTTTCTACTAAAAATCCGTTCTCCGATATCGTCCATATCAACGAAATCCATCGACGTTTTAACGTATCCAGAACTCACTTTCGAATTCTAGCGGCAAACTTTTCGTCCCGAACACGCACAACGATCGATATCAATACGATGGTATCGATCTATCGATTCACCGTACCTCGAGAATCTCTCCTCGAGATTTTAGAATTAGGCTCGATATCACATTTCGAAAAACTTACCCCCCACTATCAGCAGCAGATGTAACAGTGTACGTCGCACTTTCCCGCATTTCCTTCTAGTCGAGTCTTTATCCATCCTGCCGAGAAATAAATCTTCTATGTTTACTCTCGATCGGTCTCCCGAGTCTTCTCTTTCACTTCCTTTCTTTATCTTCAATGTTCACCGAGTCACCGTTCACCCTGTCGCGTCAATCGGCGCCCTTCGCGCCACCGGTTGTCATCGAGATGACCCGACGATCGATGATGCTTCGATCGATTTTCTTCTCTTTCCTTTCCTTTTCTTATCTTTTTTTTTTCTTTTTCTTTGTTCTTTTTTGTTGTTGTTTTTCTTTTTTTTAACTCGTCTCACCGATTTTTTAACGATCACTTCTCGATGTTCGTAAGATCTATAAGAACGTATGATCCCGTAAATTAGATTATCACTTTGTTGGAATATGCAATTTTGACCGATAAAATCGACGGGGCGACATTAACACGAATAAACACTTAAAGTAAGAAGAACGATCACGATTAGCACGATGCGATTACGGACAAGAACGAGAGGAGGGCGCAGCGCGAACGCGATAGTTCCTGACTTGCAACTGACGAGGGATGCTGCACGAAGAGTTTGCGCCAGTTTTGCGCCCGCGCACAGAATCCTTACTCCCCTTTACCCTGCCAGCCTCCCAGTCAGTTAGTCATCCCCCCAATCTCTCTCTCTCTTTCTATCTCTCTTTCTGTCTCTCTCTTTCTTTCTCTTTCTCGATTCTTCCCTTTCTACCCCATTGTCTCTGTCCGGCTTACGCTCATTCATCCAACCCTTCCCTTCTCTTCGCTTCGATATCATCCTCGCTAGCATTGCTTCGTTTCTCTTGTTCTCTCTCTCTCTCTCTCTCTCTCTCTCTCTCTCTCTCTGTCTTTCTGTCTCTTTCTTGTAAGTCTGTCTCTGTTACACTCCGTTCGCCATCTTCTTCTCATCGTTCCACCTTTCCTTCGCGAGTCTCTCCCTATTACACTTTTTCTATCCTCCTTCACCCTTTCTCATTCTCTCTCTCTCTCTCTCTCTCTCTTTCTCTCTTTCTCTCTTTCTCCTCTCTTTCTCTTTCCCTTTTACACTTCTATCTTTCTCGTCTTTCGGTTATCCCCTCGTCATTCTGATCTATCCTTCTCCTTCTTTCTTTAAATTCCCTTTCCTTATCTTTCTCTCTATTTTTCTCTCTTTTTTCTTTCCCTCTTTCTCTCTTTCCCTTTCTCTCTCTTTTTCTTTTTCTCTCTTTCTTACACCCCGTCTTCACCGCACATCTAACTTCGCGCGCATCCTTTCGGCGGCTGTATCTCAAACACTAAAGAGTTTCTTAGGAAATTGAATTGAATCTCACCCTCTTCTGTTTCTCTCCCTTCTCTCTCTCTCTCTCTCTCTCTCTCTCTCTCTCTATCTATCTTCCCTTATTCTTCTTCTTCTTCTTCTTCTTCTTCTTCTTCTTCTTCTTCTTCTTCTTCTCTTCCTCTTTTTCCTTCCTCCTCTCTTGGTCGTTTCACTTCGTCCCTTTTGCATCCTTCCCGTCATCACCTCCAGCTAGCTTCCCGCGGAACTGATTGTCTCGCCGTTAAGCGGCAATTTATATGTTAACAGGGCCGAATCGGTCGAGAGTCATGCATACATTTAAGGAAGAGGAATTTCTATGGTAGGAGAAGTTTTGCGGAGGAGACAACGAGACGAATGAGATAAAGTATGAGAAAGAGAGGGATAACGTTTACGTCGGATCCACTCGTACATCGACAGACAGTTTAACCGATACTTTGCTCGTTACCAGAGGATAAGGATAGACGTTGTCGTAGAGATTATACTCAAAGGATCTTTATCCTTTCCTTCTCTATCTCTGTTGATTTCTCAATATCAGATAAATTTCGATTTTAGCAATAAAGATACTGGGAAATCGAGATAATTACAATTTAAATAACTATATTAAGAAATAATTTAATTAGAAGTAAGAAATATTATAACGGATAGTTCTGATGTAATAGGACATATGACGTTGTAAAAATATCATTTCTACGATTTGAGTTTCGGATTAGTATCTTGGCGATTGAATTTTATTATAGAATAGAGAAAGAAAGAGAGAAAGAGAAAGAGAGAGAGAGAGAGAGAGAGAGAGAGAGAGAGAGAGAAGTAAGATAAAAAAACATACGCACGAAACGAATTCAATTCTCTACGGGTGACGCCCGACAAGAAGGAGCGAGCTTACGAATAGCAGGGAAGTTAAATTACTCCCACGTGAGGTGTTACTCGCTTATACAACATACGCAACACGTTCTTACGGAAAAGCTCGCTCGTGCTTGCGAATAGGTCAAGAAAGGAAAGAGACCGACAATAGATATACAACGTTATATATCACGTTTAGCACTATAGTCCGAGATAAGTGTGTTCCTTTAAAACGACTTACGGATACAAGCACGACACCCATCGGATGTATTCTTTTTGTACTATTTCTTCTTTATTTCTCTTTATTTCGTCAGAATGTTCGTAGCTATTATTACTTTATAAATATAAAATAATACTATAATAAATGTAAAATATTCCATAAATATAAAGTCAATTTATTTATTTCTATAGTTTTGAAAAAGACCTGATGATTTTTAAGGAAAAAAGTAACAAAGCATTTTGTCCAAATTAAATGGTCATTAAATTTAATAAAATTTCTTGTCGAAAGGAAAAAGAAGAGGATAATATTTGAAATATATATATATATATATATATATATATATATATATATATATATATCGCGAAGGATGGGGGTAAACATTGGTGACAATGCAAATTACTTTAATATGTATGCGGGGTACTCGAATTGACCCTTAAACATTAGCTCTGTGACCTTAGCCTCCCCGGAGGCTCGACCGAGGTAATCCCTTCAACTTTTAACGACTCGGGACTCCGTTAGCATTTTCGCTCGGCTTGCATCCCTATTCCCTTTCATCTTTCTTCCCTCTTCTTTGCCGTAGCCTTTATTCAACAAACTCTGCTTTTTTCGACGACCATAACTATCTCTCCTTCTCTTTCTTATTTTTTTAAATCTCTAGTCGTAACAGCTTCACAGTAAATGAGTAAAAATACTTGTTACACAGTTAAACCCAGTTTAATTCCATTCTACATTGCTATCGCTATGATGAACTTACACTCTTTTTTTCATTAGAATGAACGTATTAAATTAAATCTTGGCTCATATGAGATTAATGATACAATTAATCTTCACGTAAAATGACATATTTTATTTGATCCTTTATTTTTAAATAATAATTAATTAATTAATTTTTAAACGCCGAAGATACTGAAAAGTAATATATAAAGAATTACGATTGTTATCATTTGTACATTTTTTTTTTAATTAAAAACTAATCTTTTTTTTTTTGTTTAATGTTATATCGACATGAGAAATAGAAGATATCTTACGAACTTGATTTTCATCGTACTATCATTCTGTCATGATAAAACTACGCTATTACATTTTCATTTTATTACCTCTTTGAATTCTATATCATTGTTCTATGATATAACATTTTTTCATGTCGTATAATCTACGGAAGAAATTAGTTATATAATTTTGAAGCATAATCATGTACAATTAATTTAGGGTTAGATATAATGTCATTACAATTATCTGAAATATTTTTAATATTGGCATAGTCTAAAAATTATACTTTATTTCATTGAAAGCAGTATAACCGGTATTCTAACGAAGTAGAAAAGCCATGCGTTCGCACCGACATTCCTGCTGCGTTTCCGTTGCGTTCACGCTGCGTTCCTGCTGCTTTTCACGCTGCGCCACCCTTTTACCACCCGTAGTTAGTTTCATTCCTTCTTCGTTTTCAACCTCCTATACTCCTGCACCTATTCCCCCATTCCACATATCCGTTCAACTTATACGAAACATACAGTCAAAAATAAATCATTTATTTCGTAATACGAAAAAGATCGTGAAAAAGATCCCATGAATTTTTATTTGATTCATAATAATAATAGTAATAATAATAATAATAATAATAATAATAATAATAAAAATATTGATAGAGTAAATAATATTTAAATATGTATTTTATTTAGAATATGATCTTTTGCGAGATGAGCGACTGTGTGCGGCCGGTTTAAAGATTCAGCATTACTGAGCACTTCTCGTTAACGGCTTTAAAAGTTCCGATTAAATGGAAAATTGCATTAAATCCGATGTTCGCCGCTCGGAACCTTTTACGACTACGCTCGAAAGATCCGATCAACGATATATCGATCGTACTAAATGTATTGTACTATCGCGCGATCAAGTATACGAGCTAATCTCTGCGTGAAACTTTAGAGAGCAAACAGACATTCCATGTTCTCTACCTAGTATAGAGAACTGCAGATTTCGTGAAACACGTTACTCTACGAAAAGTATTCTCGAATAAAGGATTCGTTTGATTTTTTTTTTCTCTTTTTTATTCCTGTATATTTTTTTTCTCTTCTTTTCTTTTCTTTGAAGAGTGATCGTAAATTTCATTTTCTTTAAAACGAAGTCTCCTTTCTCGCGAATCTTTACGAATTCTCATTTTGAAGATATCCGTCTTTGAAACTTACGTAATCCTTGAAACGGAACTGACCTATCACAAAGTGCCATGTCATGAAGGACAATCCAGAGAATTAATGTAGGTCAACGTAGGAATAAGCAAAAACGTAAATCATGCGAGTACATCAATGTGCAGGAATGACGCAAATATGTATATGACTTATTTACTATGTTTCTTATACTTCGAAACTTCTGTTATATCCAAAAAAGGTCATATTTTTTGTCACTATGAATATCTATAAATAACGGAGAAACTGAAGGTAATCTTGCTAAACTGGATCATTTTGATTCATGTCGATCATTTCTATTTTTATTTCTATTTTTTTTTTTCGAACATTGAAAAACATACCTTTTTTCCCGTTTCTTTTTTTCTATTCTTTTGAAATTCTTTCTAACAAATTTGTTACCAGATTATATTTCATTTTGTATTATTATAAAAATACCGATTATAAAAGATATTTTCTTTTTGTTTTAATTCGAAAACACTGTTGTTACGTTTCGATTTCTTTTCGATCTAAACAAATTTATTATTAAAAGGCAAATAATTATCAAATTCGAATGAAGATAAAATATCTGTTAGTTGTAATTATTATATAAAAAAAAAAAAAAAAAAAAAAAAAAACAATTTTGTTGAGAATCTTTTTTTACTCCAAACGTCTTCATACTTCATAAATCACGAGAAAATTATCGTCAATCGATTGTTTCTAAATAAATTTCATTCAAGATTTCGTAATATCCTTAACAGATATAAAAGTTATTGGTGTTCATTAATATTTTTCATTGTATTTATAATATGACTGGATAGATAACATAAAATATGAAAAGCGAAATTCCGCAAAATATAGAGAAAAACCCAACTATGCGCTACTTTAATCTACTGCTACTTGTCTGTTCTACTTGTCGTACATTTATATGGAACATTGAATTATTTTGCTTTTTTTCTGGTTACCTTTTGTTTCATAGGAAAAGTTCACTCAATGGTCGAAATGGTCGATATCATCAAATATTTCCAATGAAAATATTTACACCGATTCTTTATGTCTGTTATGAAAATTTTTTAAATTAAAATTGCCTTGAATATAACAATTTATTTAATTAATTTTATATCGAGCAATGAAAGCAAATGAGATTAATTATTTCTTTTTTTCCAGATAAAATTGCATTACAAATTCCAATTAAAAAGTACTGTATTTTTATCCTATCAATATCAGCGTTGGTTGCGCTTTCTGATTTTTATGAAAACAAAATAGACATAATTCTATGTTACTTGATATAAAGAAATTTCAAATGTAACAAAACTACAACCAAAAAAGCTTCACGCGACATTCTTTCTGTTACTAACTAATTGCGATTTATATGCTGAACAAAACAAAACAAAAAAAAAAAACGAAGTACAAAATGAAACAAAAACATAAAGGGGGTCACAGTGATACGCGACAATCTGTGACAGACATATTTATCTAAATGTTTTTCTATAAAAGAAACACGAAAAAAAAAGACGAACATTTAAATACAACTATTAACAATAAGATTAATTTAAAATGATATTAATTAATATTATTACTAATATTAATATTATTTGATATATATATATATATATATTTATAATATATTTTAGTAATGATATTATAATATATACGAATGAATATGATATATATGAATGAATTAATACTCTAATAATTAAGACTGGAAGGAAAAATGTTAAATAGCTTAACGAAAAAGAGAATCATTTCTCGTGAACGTCATTTCTTCTGTCCTTAATATCTAATTAATTGATAATTAAAAGATAATCCTTGATAACACTAATCTTATTCGCTAAAGTTTATCCGTTTTGAATTTGAAAATGTAAATTGTCGTCAATCAATCAAATCAGTGTGTGAAAAAGAGCCCATCGCAAAAAGTAAATACATCATCGTTCGCTTCGTGTAAGATTCATAAAAAAAATGAAAAAAAGAAAAATAGGGAGAGAGAGAGAGAGAGAGAGAGAGAGAGAGAGAGAAAGAGAGAGAGAAAGCAAGAAACGAGTGCGAAAGTTACGCTCTCACTGAGGCGAAAGTTCAACCTCAATTAGCGAGTGTATATGCAGTCTCCTTTATCTTTGGACGCTGACCTACTTGGAAAGCACGGTGCCACTTATGCATCGTTATTCGAGGGTTCCACGACGCTGCTTGCAAGTAAATTGAAACGACGCCGTTATTCGTTACCCCTTTATGCAGTTTATAGGGATAAGGAATGGGCTTGGATCGATGAAAAGAAGAGAACATTGATCCCATGGGAAACGTTACTACATGGTGAAAGAATTCTCGATTCTTAGGAGTTTTCTATATTACGATAGGAACGTTAAATTTTAAATAATTCAATTTAAAGTTAGAAATATTAAAAGAGAGAGAGAGAGAGAGAGAGAGAGAGAGAGGCTCATTAAATTGAGAACTTTTATTATTACTCTCTTGGCCGTTCGACTTTATTTCGTTTTGCAGAGACACACTTGCACCTTTGAAAATCGATACTAGTTTGTGTGAAAAATATTGTGCAATGAATTGATGATTAAGAAAAATCAATTGCTAAACAATTTTATTTTACAAGTTATTATTCGATTTGTTTTGATTAGATATTATTAATAATCGCAGAAATATTTACTAATCTAAATTAGAATAATTTTAATTTAATTAGAAATATTCTAAATCTTTATTCATTAATTTTAAATTACGTTTTAGTGGTTCAATGAACATTAGAAGCTTCTATTCGTCGAGATTAAATATATACTTTATACAGAGTGTATGTAAACGATGTGTAAGATTGAAATAGAAAGAAATAGAATTACTATATGGATTTAAATATGATATGATTGTAGAAAATTTACAAACTACGAAGTAATTTTAAAATTTAATAATTTGTCCATTAAGAAAAGAGTAAAAATTCGTTTCTTTCGAACGAAATTCAATTCAAGATTCGTAGTTTTGTCATCGAATTGGAAAATAAAAATGAAAAGGAAAAACAATATCCTAATAAAATCTTAAATAATGTAACTACGATTACAAAAAATACGTGATCATTAATTTTTGCACGAACGTAGGATACATGCAAATTGTTGTTTTATCATCGATCCGTTAATAAAGATATTATTAATATAAAATAGTTAGAAGAGACATATCGTTTGTACGACATAAAAATTTGTCATTCATCGTTTACTAGAATTATATTGCAAAGTGTATAATTTATGGCAACTCTTTGAAACATTAATTTTTCCCATTAGCACGGTATGAAAATTATTCGCACTTAGTAACAATCACCAGCGGCGTATTAATACTCGATTGCATGAGGGAGTTAAAGTATTGATGCAAATTTTGCGAAAGATAACAGTATTATTGCCGAACGTCGAATATTTCAATTATTGCTTCATTATATTTTAAATGTGTAATACGTATCCATTCACGCGATCTATAGTGATATCGTTATGAGAGAAAAAAAGAAAAGATATGAGAATGACCCAACAGATATTTTTTAAAAGAGAAAAATTCATTTGTAAATGACATTTATGGAAAAAATTAATCCCATCAAACGATGATATATTTATTAATAATAATAATAATAATAATAATAATAATAATAATAATAATGATAATTAATAATAATAGCATCGTGTTATCAAAAGATTCTTAGATATTTAATGAACCAATGATACAGAAATTTATTACATTTCCAACTTCCCTTTTATTCAAATAAAAATTCAATCCCATGAATATATATATATATATATATATTTCTTTTTTAATTAGATTAATAAATATGAAAATAGTATTAATATCATTTTATTTTTATAATAAAAGTAAACAAGGATGTATTACTGTAAAACATTATTATTGTTACGCGTAAAATTCATAAAAATTTCGTGACCCTTAATAATTTTTACGTAAACCATTAGAAAATCACGAATCATAATTCACTGTCACAAACTTCTTTACCACGTATTAATACGCACACGTTATGCATTTATACTCATTTCCCAGATATTTTCAAATAGATACTCATTCTCTCTGGAATCATTAAATACAATTGATCGATACTTTTCGAACTCTCGATCATAAGAAAGACGCTTTCGAAAAGTAGTTCATTGAAGCGACATAACAAAGTATCCGAGGGGCTTCGAAAATGGATCGATCCCGCCTACTTTTTTCATTTTTAATATCCGCTCTGATTGTCTGTAATATAATGGACGACACTCATTGAATTAATTGTTTTTCGCTTGATATCGATACCCTCGAGGTGATAAAAGGGTGGAGCGTGGAGTGTGAAAGAGAGAAAGTGTTAGAGAGAGAGAGAGAGAGAGAGAGAGAGAGAGAGAGAGAGAGAGAGTGAAGAGAGGCGAGAATAGAAACGTAAAAAGCATTTTCTCTCTCGACTAGCTGACCGGGAACGTCCTGGTCGGAACCTCCCTCCAACCAATAGTGGTCGCATTCGCGTGTCCAGGCCAAGTGAATTTTTAAAAGCACTCTTATCCGCCCGGATTTCCGGTTGGTCGCCGAACGTGAGCATTTTTTTTTTTTTCTGGTTCTCTGTATCTCTCACTCACTTTAACATATAGACCATTGCCACTCGATAGACAGTTTCAATATTCGTCATGCGTCGTTGGGGGATTTCGATGAACCCTACGAAAACAATTGGTCGACTCCTCTAATCACTTTAGTGTTTCAGCTTACCGATCGCATGCAAACGTTTCCGAAGTCACGCATATTTCTCCCTGTATCTTCTTTCTTTTTTTTTCATTTTTGTCATTTTTTTTTATTTTCTTTTTTTTCTTTTTTTTTCTTTTTTTTTTTTTTTCTTTACAAATCTTTCCGCAAATTGAAACATAACGAAAGGACTCTTCATGAGAAAAAAGAGAAAAACGTGAGAGTGGCTTTGTCCCGTACTCAGGATGATGAAGAACGCATATTTTAAAAGTTTTATAGAGATGACGCGTCTAATCGTAAAGTTAAATGGATGTAAAGGAAAATGAATGAAGAATTGCACTTGGCGAGCTTTTGTTTTCTATCACGTTTTCTTGTAAACTCGTGAATTTGAACAGGGCTCAAGTTCGATTATATATACGCGAGTATCTATAATGTAATCATCATCGCAATCTAAATCGAACGATCATTGTATGTAACGTTTCGTAAAATAAGAAAATAAAAAAGTGCGACGCACGTGTAGGGAGAAGTTTGGTTTGCTTCAGCCGTGGACGATAAAATTTCGTAACATTCGAATGCGGCGGACTACGTCAACGTCGAGAAAACGAGAACCCGAGATACGACGTGACCCTTGGAAATGCGAGAGATAACGAAACTGAATTTATTTACGTTGGATTTTATAGTACCACCCTTGTATATACGGGGTGTCCAATTTGACTCGATTGTCCGCAATGTATCCATCCCTTTGTACGAATGAAACAAAAGAAAAAAAAAAGAAAACAAAAAAAGAAAGAAAGATAAAAGAAGAAAGAAAAAGAAATAAAAGGACGTAACAAAGAAATGTTTATTTTTATAAATTAAACAATTTCTACCTTAGGCAATTGCTTTTGTTATTTATCGTGCAAGAAAAGGTATTTTAAGTGTCTCCTCTTTTTTTTCCCCTCCGCAAATAAAATTTCAACTTTTTCGATCTGTGATAAAAACCTTACGGAAAGTCTTCCATTCGATATAACACATTTCGGCATGCAATAACTTCATAACGTGGCAATAAAATAGATAGACGAATAAAAGCTGACACCATTGGAACGGTACTATATATCTATCCTTCGTATTAAATATCTATTCTCGATCTTTTTTTTTCTTTTTTTACAAACAAAAATTAATAACTATCGATTCGAAACAAATGTTAATGTTGTAATAACTAATGCCATTATGTAGTTTCTTTTCCGTCTGAATATCGTGTGATAACCAACCCTCTTATTTGCTTCTTTCTCTATATCTCCCTCTCCTTACTTTTCTCCTTACATTCTCTCTCATATACAGCGATTTATTTATTCGAAATTCTATCGTGTAAGGCATATAGACCGTACTTCGGCAGACTGGTTTATAGATATTAAGACCGGTCCATACTGATACGCAACACGATATCAATGTGCGCATGTACACGTATATGAGAACATATAGATGGCGGTGTATGAACACGCCCTCTCATATGCGAATATACACAGAAATATATAGACGGACACAAAGACTCATAGACATCCTCGAAACGGTCGATCCGATGAAATTTACGTGCGTGCGCCTGCTGAGATTACGACGGGGGTCTTCTACCCATCCGAAAATTCCTATTGCTTTGACCTCCTAGTAAACATTTTATAGATATAAGCGAAATAGAGATACGATATGCTTCTATATGTACGGTATATAAGGTAAGAAAATGCCTTATAGCCATTGAATGTAATTTCATTTCTGTTGTTAAATGACAAATTTAGATCGATCACGGACAAATTAATTGTCCGTATGTAATTCATTTAATTATCAATTATGATATATAACAGCGACGAGTGGGAAATTGGAAAATTTCAATTGAATTACTTTTGTTCGGGGGTTTAACGATTTTGATAAAAACATAAAATACGATATGCAGTATTGGTAAAATCGAAACGTCGTTTGTTAATTAATCGTCGATTGTACGTAAAGATTCCTTCAATAGATCGATGTAATCGAAATTCATAAAAAGGAAAAAAGAGAAACGTTTAATAAGAAAAACCAAAAAAAAAGAAAAAAACATATTCGTTTATCGACAAATAATATTTGATTGTTGCATTTAATATTTTACGATTTACAACATATTTATACAATGAAATAAAGAATAAGAAATATATTCCTTTATCAATCTATATATAGGAGCTCATAGTCGTTCATATCGATTATCTTAAACATGCTCGTTTCCTTCGCAATATAGTCACAGAACAATTATATTTAACTGTCTTGTAATACTGGTTACAATTTAAATTAAAAAAAAAACAAAAGATAATTACTTAGACATTCAAACTTTTCTTTTGAACTCTCTTATGAAAATTATCTTTTATCCATAATGTGCAATGCGATTTTCTTCGAACATAATATCACTGTTAGTGAATAATTATATATATATATATATATATATATATACAAACATATATATTTATTTATATATTATTTACGTATAAAGAGATAAATCGTGTTTAAACATAATCGTTTTATTGACCGAGCTTATTCTTCGTAAGAAAACTAATGCATCGCCTTTCATAAAATGTATATAAAACGCAGGTGCTGCGTTAGCACGTCGCTGCTTTTCATGGTGGTCACGCGGACATTGTAAATTTCATAAAATATTGATCTCAGTCCGCACATTTTGCTCTTACGACGTTGGTCGTTACGTTACTACCTACTACTTTTGCGTTAATAAAAACGTCAAAATTATGAAAGTGTACTAGAGCGCACAGAGATTTCTTATGTTTTTAATTGTATCGCGAATAAGGAACTCTCGTTGAATTTGACGAAGAAAGGTTTTTTCCTGACTTTATCTATCACTATCATTCTCTCTCTCTCTCTCTCTCTCTCTCTCTCTCTCTCTCTCTCTCTCTCAAGTCAAGGATAATTATAACGATAGCACATAAGAATTATGATGATAACGTGTTTTCAAATGGAGATGAGTAAAGAAATGAATACGTTCGATAACGAAATGGAATTTTTAAAAACTCTTCGAAATGCTTCGCGCGTACGATTTTATCTATGTAACTACAACATAGCGCGTTGTCTTCCACAAGTCAGATAGATTCGTTATATGGTTACGCTATGCGAGCACGTAAAACACTCTTTTTGTAAAATTTCGTTCGTGCTCGCATGTGAAATTGCGACGCGTCATTGAAATTTCCCGTTTTAGTTACTCCGACAGCGCACCGATATTCACACATTTTTTTTTTCAACGGGATTTAAACGGAATATCGTAAAATAATAAACCAGAGGTCTATCCAATGGACGATTTTTTTAAACTTTTCATTCCTGTAAACTCGTAAAATAATACGTACGCCGTAAACGAAACGTATCAGTGACAATCGTAGGTGCTCGATGCCCGATTGATTCCTCTTTTTTATAAATCTCCTAATTCCTTATTTTAAATTTTTCTTAAAAGAAATTATTTATTCGCTTTTTACGTATATATTTTAATGTATATCATTTAAAATGAAACCTATGTTGTTTCTCTCAATTTCAGTGTTAATTTATGTCTTTTGAAAACGATGAAAACGATACTACTTGATCTTTGCTATCTCTCACAAAAGTATTCTTCTGAAATTGTTGTTTTGCAATTTTTCATAAAAAAAAAAAAGAAAAAAAAAAGAAAATATCCGTAAAGAACTAAGAGAAATTTGTAATACACGATATAAAACACTACAATGGTACAAATTTTTATCTATTAATTAATAAAACTAAATTAATTAATTACCAAATTAAAAAAATATTAATACCATTTTAAAATTAAAAATTGTTTTGATCTTTTTATTAAAAACGACGTTTAGAGAAGATAAAGAAGATGCATCTTGTCAATAGTTAATAATTACAAATCAGTCGATTTTATATTTCACGTTGGATTATTCATTATGAAATATTCAATGTTGAATATAAAATAAATAACTATAAAATAAAGTGGACGTATATAGGTATACGTTTGTGAGATTTGAACGTTAGTTTTTTGATGGGCATATATCCTTCGAGTATATTTTCAACCATTCATGTACGCATAAAGTAAT
>NC_060961.1:4985000-5160000 GCF_910589235.1 Vespa crabro
AGAGAAAGAAAGAAAGAGAGAGAGAGAAAGAGAGAGAATTCGTCCTTATACTCTTGAAAAACATAAACATACTATTTGTCGAAAATAAATATGAACGTGGTTATTGCGGATTTATTTATCTTTTTTTTTAGTGCTCTTACCAATCGATCCCTATTATAATACGATGTGAAGAGTGAGTGAAAAGAGAGAGAGAGTGAGAGAGAGAGAGAGAGAGAGAGAGAGAGAGAGAGAAGAGGGAGAGATAGAAAGATAGTGAAAAGTTTTAGTACGATGTGGAAAGCACGGAACGTCGCACACGTCGATTATATCTATACTTTTCTCGTCTCGCTTCCACTATCACGCTTCTATTATAATTACTCGAGCATTTATGCAAATGCGTAACTAATAATAAACGAGCGATGCGTATTCATTGAAATGTTATTAGACTTAATGGACGGCCGTTAGACAGAGTTATAGCATAGTACGAAATAAATTCTTGTATAACATGTACGAGCAAATGGAAAGAGAAAGAAAACGCAGGGAGAAAGAGAAAGAGATAGTTATAGAGAGGGGAAGTAGTTGGAAAGGGGATGAGTGGGGTTGCTTGCGAGTAAGGGTGACTAGTGGTGGAAGAGTACACGACTCGTACGTATAACCAGACTAGCGTTGGCATTCAACGAGAATGACAATGCACACTCCGCTGCACTTGCTGCTTAATGTCATCCTCAAGCCGTGCCTAGTATCATTAGTACACGCGTACATGCTTCTATCTCAACACGAGCGCGCACGTACGTCTTCGTGTGTCCCGGAGTTTCTGTCATAGCATTCGTGCTACGAGTGTGATATAGAAAGAGAGAACTACGCCGATGACGACGAGGCTTGATATCACTTCATGGATACAATGGCAGTGTAGCGACACACGGCACACCGTTTGCCTCTTGTTGTTCTCCTATACGAGTTTTTCTACATGCTGAACGGAACGCCGCTAGTACGTTGTCCGAGGAACTATTTTTCTCTTTTCAATGGATGCAGCTAAATCGAAAGAAAAGAAAAAAAAACAAAAAAACAAAAAAAAATCAAACGAACGATTTTCTAATAAATTGAAATCGAATTTATAGTTAGTTCTGTTTTTTACTTTTTTTTTTTTTTTTTTTTGTTGAACGATAATATATTTTATTTGATATCTATTTCTTTCATATCCTTTCTCATTTATTTTACGATCGATTCTGTCGGATGAATTGTAAGTTAATCCAACTTCGATTATATCAAAATAAGAAATTCTATTCTTCTTTAATTTTTAAATATTTTCCGTATAAAAAATTCGCAATTAACATCAGACCGATCGACTTATGGAGATTTTCTTTGAGATCTCATTCGATAATAATTCGAACCTTTTCTATTCGAACCAAAGATCCAACGCATTTATTTATTTTTTTCTTCTTTATCAAGATAAATGGGGATAGGTGTATATAGAACGAAAAAGGAGCAAATCAATTTAATCTGATTAATTAACATTTTAATGTTTATTCTGTCTATTTATCTATCTAATTCGTAGCTCGTGTTCTACTTTTCGATTTAACCGTCGTTGTGTTTATCTATTATGAAGGTTAAAGTTGTTGTAAGAGTAATTTTCGAGATAATAGAAACTAACATTCGCTCGTATGGATGGTAAATAATGGAAAAGTTCTTCCTTGATACAAGTAAATATAAGGATAAAGAAAGTATGTGTGATCTTACTCGACATGCCTCTCTTTGCCTTGTCCAACTTTTTTTTTGGAGACAAATAAGTACATCGTCGGTTTCTACCCAGGGAAAGCTGACGTCTTGTTCGAGTCTAGTCACGTCACATTGGTGTACATACGGTGTACGCCATGTACGAAGTGACTTGTCCGACTAGAAACTGCCTGCACTACTTAGCTCTGCCGCGTCACAGCATCGATCCGCAACTCTCGTTTCCCCTTCTCATCCACCCTCTTTCTCTCTCCCTCTCTCTCTCTCTCTCTCTCTCTCTCTCTCTCTCTCTCTTTCACCTTTGACCGAGTATTACGATCTTCGTTTCGTTTTATTTCCTACTTGAATCTCACAAGAGCAGAAAGTCGTCGAATTAAATGAAATCCAACCTTAAGGAGCAACTTTACGACATCGTTACGTATACAATCGACTAACAAATTATTTCACAGGGGGTTTTATTTTTCTCTTTTCTTTCTTTTTTTTTTTTTTTCTTTTCGCTCGATTCGAGAGAAAGACGTTAAAAGTAAATACGGTACGTCTAATATCAAAGAAATTACGGTAAATACGGTAACTAATTTCTTTATCTTTTTCTCTTTCTATTTCATACCGTTTGTTACTTATGCTGTCATTGTCTATAAACCGATTAAACGATTAAACTCACATCCGTGACGGACATCCATCTACAAGTTCGGCCCGATACGATACACGTTCGACCGTTTATACGTTTACAACATCGACTCTTTTGAGAGTGTATAAAGTAGTAGCAGCGTACGTAGTTAAAGATAGGAATATCGAACGTATGAAAGCTACTGGTGAATGAAAAAAGGAAAGAGATAACAAAAATTGCATACGAGAGAAGAGAAAGAGAGAGAGAGAGAGAGAGAGAGAGAGAGAGAACCAGATTCGCGATTCAATTCGTCGAGATTCGCGAATAGTCAGGTCCATTTTCCTGCCGGGTCCATGGAGTATAATATCAAAGCGATGGCAAAACGGATCGAAGTTACGTTCGTTTTTGAACGAAACTTGAGTGCTCGACTAACAGAGCGGGAAAGAGAAAAAAAAAGAGAGAGAGAGAGAGAGAGAGAGAGAAGACGAGAGAAGAGGGAGGAAGAAGTGGAAAAAGGCGAAAGAGCAGATAAATTCGTAAAGATTAACCGACTGTATGCGATTAAAGGTTCGAGAACGAAAACGAGTGCAATAGAATACGGAAAATATTCGTAAACGTATAATATTTTTCGATGTTGCAGTTCGATGAAAAAGAAAGAAAGAAAGAAAGAAAGAGAGAGGGAGAGAGAGAGAGAGAGAGAGAGAGAAAGAGAGAGAGGGAGGGAGAGAGAACAATGAACGAGAGCAAACAAAGCTGCTGGAAACAACCAACCTTGTGACAGGTTTACGGAAAGTTACGCAAAACCATCGCCGAAAGCATCCAGAGGCATGTCTGCGGTAAGTAGTCAAGCAAGATGTTGTTATTCAATTTTGCATTCATTACACAAAAGACAACAGGTTTACGATTCCTGCAAGCTATTCTAGTTATTCTTCGTCGTTACGTAGTGTCTCGTTACTTTACCTTCGAAACTACCAACGCCGATATTTACTATCGACGAAAACTTTATATCTTTTCTATCTTATTTTTTTTCTCTCTATTTCTCTTTCTCTATTATTCTTCCTCTATCTATTTATCTCTACGTCTGTATCTTTTTTACTCTCTCTTATAACAGTGACGGGATTCTTAACTATCGTCATCTTATCTTTCTCTCTCTCTCTCTCTCTCTCTCTCTCTCTCTCTCTCTCTCTCTCTCTTTGCCGTATACGAAACATAAAACATAATAGGAGAAAGATAAGAATGATATCAAAATTTTGTTCCCCTAATACTTCTTCCCACATAATTTTATTCTTGCGATTAAAAACGAAGAGAATTACAATTCGGTAGTTGGAGCGATTTTTATTTTTATTTTATCCAAATGAGGCAATTAATAAAGTCATTTTTATAAAGGAAGAAAAAGAGAAAGAGAGATGTTAAATATATAATGGATTAAAATGGAATTGTTTTAATTGTTAAACATGTCGATCGTTCGAAAATAATTTTGTCGATTTATTAGAATTTTAAAATATAGAAAAAATACGATTAAATAAAATATAACAATTTCGTATAAGCGCAGAAAAGCCAATCGGTAAAAATTGTAAAGGGTAAAAACGTCACTGTTACGTTCCGATCGTTTTTCGATTACCGATATATCGGAGATTTTTAAAAGTGTACGATCGATGCACTCTCGTAAAGACCGACGCTCGTAAGAATCGATAATCGTTTTATCCAGGCCGCTTAGCCCGTTGACCAATTGAGCGAGATACGTTGACGTGGCATATAAAATCTGTTTCCCCGGGAACTGTCCTTGCGAAAAATTCTTCGTCAGGCTCTTCCGAGGGACCACGTCGTGTTTCTTTTTTCCTTTTTTCCGTGTGTCGCTACTTCCATCTGATTTTTTCCGGATCAGCGATCCACTTTCATGCTGGACATGATTCGAAACTGAATATAAGAGGAGGAAAAAAAAACGATCGGACGAAATAATATCATTATGCAGATCGACCGTTTAACCATTGATTCGAACGCCTATGGCAACATTTTATAATATTAAAAAATGAAAAAAATCATCCTGCGAAATTTCGACAGATTCATCGTTCCAAAACGTTTTCACTTGAAAAAATTTTGTAAATTGACACTCTCATTGTTCCAATCGTACATTTGTAAAAAAAAAAAAAAAAAAGAAATCGTTTATTTAATCGAACAATAAGTGACATTCTGAATAAGAATCTTTCGAATTTGATGTCTCATTTATTTGAATTGAATTATGCACTCTGATATTCTTTCTAATAAAAATAAAAGAATTACATGGAAAGTCCTTTATATCCCTTCTCTTTTCTCTCTCTTTCTCTCTCTTTCTCTCTCTTTCTCTCTCTCTGTCTCTGTCTCTCTCTCTCTCTCTCTATTTCACCCTCACTTCCAATCTCTCGTGCTCTTATTTTCGGACAAAAATTCATCTCGGAATAATAGCACAGTCGTATACGAACAGCAAATCTGATTTGACCCACAAATTTGAAGAGAGGGTGAGTTCTGGGAGATACAGAGAACGAGAGAGAGAGATAGGAGAAAATAGCTCGTTCGTTCAATGTATAATCGATAGTACCGAATTACGTTATAGTTGGAAAAGTGCATCGCTCCCGGTGCATTCGCGGCAATTCATGTGTAATGATTTCATCGATTATGCTATATGTGCTCTCCATTTTTTCCCCTTACCCTGTTTTAATATTCTCTATACACCGTACAGCATGGGATATTAAGGTATGGTCAATTAGTAAGATTAACGATCGTTGATTTGTCTCTTTGATCGTTACATCGAATTTCGTACGATTAAGATACTTTTAACGCATTATATTTTTCTTTAAATCTCATTAATTGATATTCAAAATGAAAATTCAGATAGAAAGGAATTTGGGGAATTAAAATACCTTCTTTTGTTTTTTTCTTTGACATACTAAACTTTTCTTCAAATTTTATTAATTGATATTCAAAATGAAAATTCGAATAGGAAAGAATTTAGGGAATTTAAATAATCTCAATCTTTTGTATTATATAAATGAGCGTAAAATCAAAAGCTCTTAACGGAGTCTTTATTAAAGCTTATTAAATACGTCAAATAAAAGCTTTGTTTATTTTCTTTTTATTTGATTTGTTTTTTTTTTTTTTTTTATATTCATTCAAATATTTGTGAGATAAAAAAAATAACAAAAGCACGAAAAAAAAATTCCTTTTTTCGCCCATTAATTGTGAGATTTTTTTTCCCCTCTTTCTCTCTGTTCTTTTTTCTTCTCCCCCCCTCATCATTTTATTAAATAATTTATACGTTTAAATTAATTCTATAGATCATTGCATTTAATATATCATCGTTTCTTTAATTAATTTGCTTCGTTGTTAACTTTCGTGGCCATACGACACTTCAATAATTTAAACAACGGCAACATGAACGTTCTCTGCCGTATATACTCCAGACAATTTTTAACATTACCTCGTCGAGACAAACATAATATAGCGATGTAAATGTTGACCAAATTTGTCCCGAAACCAGGAACGCGGTAGTTTCCATGCGTTCGACTAGAAATCAAGAAAAAGCTAACAGTCCAAACAAGCGGAGAAGAGAGTCCGCAAAAGAAAGAGGAAAGAAAGGGGAAGGAAAAGCTTACAGAGACGAAGAACCATCGAACAATATTCCACAATACTTTACGAGTCGTGGAACTTTAAATAATTCTATTGATTGCAATGAGAAAAACGTTGTATACCGATCGATGAAAAGTGAGGAAGAAAAAAGAAGTAAAGGAAGAAAAACAAAAGAAAAAAAAAAAAAACAAAAAATAAAGAAAAAATAAGAAAAGGGATGAAAATCCATATGAAAGTTCTTCATATGGTTCTTCATAAGCTCTTCATTCTTAAATACGAGGTAAGTACTTATATAAATGAAATAAGAAAAAAAAAAAGAAAAAGAAAAAATAAAGGATAACAGTAAAAGAGTATACGACAAGAGGAGTAAGAAGAGATGTTATAACATGCGAAAAGATCGGCGTACGCTATTGATACGTGCATTTTTCTTTCGAGCTTACATCGAGCAATTTTCCTTTAATTTCGAGTTTCGCCATGACACTCCCACAAAGTTTTTTGATATAAACGAACAACGAGATTCTTCTCTTTCTCTCGATTTCTACTTTTAACTCAAAGAACGCGCGATAATGCAACATTGAAAGGTAATAGCGACGATAACAATAACATATTTTTGTAGCAACCGCTAAAAATAGAATGGACAAAAAAGGGCAAAAGACGGACGTTGCGCCCATACGAACGTTGTTTTTAAGGACAAAGTAAACCTTTCGTAGGCACCCGATAGAAAAGCATCTTTGTATTTTTCCCGCTTTCAGAATCGAGTAAACGACGTAGAGGGAACGATGGTGGTAGCAATGCGTTACTCTCTCTCTCTCTTTCTCTCTCTCTCTCTCTCTCTCTCTTTCTCTTTCCCTCTCTTTCTCTCTTTCTTCTTTTCTTTGGCTATTCTTTTGATTCGTCCCGTCTCTTCTTCAGTCTTTTCGACCCTACAAAGGAGAGAGTTTGTATTCACAGAACGGTGTGTGCATCGCGTTACGTACGCATCCCAAGCGATGTGTAAATGTAAAGGGGGATCTAAGGGGAAACTATGAGAAAAACTCACTAGATACCCAAGGGAAGACGCCCAAACATCGCCACAACCTTGCGATGCACCAGGGAAACTCTCTTTCCCTCTATCACTCTCTTTCTCTCTCGCTCTTTTTCTCTCTCTTCTTGTCTCCCTTGCTTTCGAGTTTCCAAACAGGAGAAAGAGAGAAGGCGAATTGCCAAAGAGGAGACGCCCGAGAGATAGAGAGAGGGTGGCTCGAACCTTCGAAACGACGTCGTCGCTCGAACGACTGACCCGACCTTTAAGCTATCTCCGTAATTCGCTCCTGAAACGAAGCGGCGATCCCTTCGTCGAAGAAATGTCGCCTTTGTACCCGAACGTTTATACTATCCTCTACGATGACATCCCTCTCGATTTGCCAACGGGCAATACGATATCTTGATTTTCTCTCGCTAAAATTAAATTGCTGTAAGTGCCGTGTTATTCGAGACTACCGTCCACTTTTCCATCTTTTACTAACATTATCTCTCCCTTTTCCTCCCTCCCCCCATCCTCCCTCCCTCCCCTTCCCCTCCCTCGCAATCCCACCATTTACAAAATTTTCTGCGTATGTGATTGAAACTTGAGAACTTTTATTACTTTTTCGAATATCCCGTAAAAATGTTTCATTCAGATCGAAAGGAAACGAAAAAGATGAAAGGAAAGAAAAAAAAAAAAAAAAAAGAAAGAAAAGAAAAAGGAACAGAAGTCCCACGAAACATCTTTTTGTAGGGCAAGCATTTAATCCTTTGGTCTCGGTAATATTTTTAAATATGAGCGTAATACTTTCCCCTAGTTTTTTACCATATCTTTCCTCTTCACAATTTTCATCCTCTTTTTACTTTTCATTTTGGGGTTGACTATAAACGTTCCGCATAGCAGATTAGCCGCCGGTGAAAAGTGTTGCGTTTAAAGTGTAATCCAGATCTGCCCTCGCTCGAGTTTCGAAAACTTTCGCTCTCGTTACCCCCTTCCCTCTTCATTCTTCTAGCACTCTTTATTGCTTTATCCCTTTGTTCCAGTTAAGTTGCTCGATAAAGCAGCGTTCAACCGTACCTAGCCCTTTCTCTCTCTTTCGTCCTTTTTATTCGGTTACTCTATGGCTCACTTAAGTCCAACCCTCTGTTCTCTACCTATTTGTCTCTTCTTCTCTCTCTATCTCTCTCTCTCTCTCTATATATATATATATGTATATATATATCTCTCTTACTCTATTTCTATCTCTCTAACCTTACTATATCTACCAACTCTTCCGAAGGATATTCTTTGGCATTCGCTTAATTTCTTAAAGTTCTCTTCCTTCTATGTTATATCCATGGTGGTGGAAGCTTTGTTTCCATGTCGACCCTCTTCCAAAATTGCACGTAAACTCGCGATCTTCGTCTAGGTTCTTCGAAGGTCTCGGGTTAAATAGCCCTGGCATGCCACGATCATTTTATCCATACAATATCATCATTTAAACGCATTCCTTCTTCTTCATTTTTCATCGAAAGATAATAGAAAATTACATTGTGAAATTTTCATGCAGCGTAATTATTGAAACAAAAAAACAAATCCGACGCCATTGTTTCTATTATCGAATTTGGTCTTTTGTTTTGGTGATAAAATAAATAGCACTTAATTTCTATTCGAATTCATTGTTTCAAAGACAATAATATATACGTTACTCAAGTTCAGAAGGTAAGTTATTTGTCGTTAGTTTCTATATGATTCATATATGTCATCTTTCTTTATAATTATTAATCCTTATCACTTTAAACTGCAGTAATAATCCTAATAGTATATTCTTTGTTTCCAGCATTTATTTTTACGGAACATTTATGAACATTCTTACTACTAAAGAACCATCTTAAAAATTATATCCATATCATGTAAACATTCATGAAATTTATTTGTGGTTGCCTAATAAACATGCTATAATATTTTTCGAGTGATAAAGAGTTTAAATTAACAGTAATTTCTTGCTACGAACAATATCGCAACAATAGAAGATATTTTTTTCCCTTCGACCACGAATGATCGTAAAATCAACATTCGATCGCATGATACTAATAACATTTATTTGATATCGATATCAACTTCTGGCTTTTTGCCAGAGAGTGTCTCGAATTTTTCGATGACCATTTCGATGAGAAAAGCGAGGTAACGAACGAATTCACAGCACAACCTGATAAGAGTAAAGAATTCTCACAGTAGCGAATGCAACTCACACCATATCGAGTTTCGTGTCTTTTAATCGTGCGACGTTTATTCCAAGCGAAACCACCTCGGCAAGGTATATAATGTAGGAATGCTCAAAGAGAGGATGGTTAACACGATGGTAGTGGTAAAGAGTGGAGGTAGGAATGAGGATGGGATAGCTTACCGATGCTAGTTGAAATTTTAACGAACGTCCAACTTCTCGAGGGCACAGACGATCGACTATCGTCTACTCTATCTTTTTGCTTGCTTTTTAGAAACACGTTGCTGAGATATTATCTTTTCTCTCTTTCTCTCTCTCTCTCTCTCTCTCTCTTTTTCTCCTCTCTCCATCTATCTATCTTTCTCTCTCTCTCTCTCTTTCCATCGTTTGCTTTACTTCCAACATCCGCACTCAATGACAGCAGCGATGGAGCTCGCGGCAAGTCAAGAGTACCGAGTCGCGAGACGTGCTTCGAATATACCAAGAAGATTCATTTACAATCTGCCGAGTGATAAGAATTTAATGGCATATTAACATAAGTCAAGCTGATACTAGACGTCAATTACTAGTCAACCAAGAAATGATATATCTTTTTTGTGCCTGGACATTATCTCTGGACAAAGGTTTAAATATGTGGTTAAAATGGATAGATCTCAATGCCTCCATTTACATGATCTTGAAACATCGAAGAAAAAACAAATAAAATTTTTAATAATCGACTCAGATATCATTTATTTATTGCTTAATTTGTCTAATGTCTTGTCCGCATTCATTTTTATTATTTCTTTATTTTTTTTTTCTTTGTTAATTACTTATGCAACCGTATGCAAATGAATTCTAATCAATTTATTTTCACATCAAAAATTGGATATATAGTAATATAGTGAATAGCAATATATATATATATATATATATATATTTTTTTTTTTTGATATTTCTTTTTTATTTGATAAAGATAATGATTTTACGAAAAATTAGTACCTTTAAAGATGGTAACTTTTCAGGCATATTCATTTATGGATTTGTTAAATTCTAAAGTATATTAAATGAACCATTAACTGTTGTTATGGTGAGTTACTTTGTACTTAATATTGTTAGAAAACAAAGTTTTATACGACTGATGGCAAAGTCTTCTAATATACACTTAAGCAATTACCATTTCACTTAAAATAATTACATCCTACATCACTAGAATGAAATGTTATTTTACTTGGCAATAGATATCAACTAATCCCGTCTATAGTGTGGGTTGATTCGAGAAATTAATGAGCGCGTTAGTTTGAATTTTACGATACAAGGTAGGTACGCGCTAAATCGTAATTCGTTTGCAACGTGAATCGCGGCGAATGTTCGCGAGTAGTAAGTGTCAACCGTTTAGTAAAGAGAGAGAGAGGGAGAGAGAGAGAGAGAGAGAGAGAGAGAGAGAGAGAGAAAGCTATAAAGAGATAGATAGATAGAGAGAGAGAGAGAGGGAGAAAATACAGGAAACTATATCCAGTGGCTGCACCTGTGCGCGTTTCAGTTAACTCACTTCCAGAGCTTCTACTACGACACGAGCAGAATAACTTATAAACTGTCTTCCAAATGTGTTGTCTGAGGATAGGTCAATTTTCTGGCATTATATGCTCCGCGGCATGCATATTACGACAGATATTCAAGAATTTTGTACTATCTACTGGTATAAACAAATCACCTTAACGAATCACTGCTGAAAAAGTATGCATTTGGGATTTAAATAATATTATCCAAATTGTAAATAATTCAGGAATTTTAATAAATCAATTTTTACAAAAATAGTCCAAATTGATGAATCAATATCGATTGTTAACAAGCGCAATTCCCCGACCGAGCTTTTCGGGACACTATAAAAAGGTCGGGATGTTTTTTATTTAATATGTAGATTAGACAATTTTCAATGAATTTAATAGACTTACTGTAGATGATCATCATAATTGTAAGTCCTTTATTTGACAATTCACAAATACGTATTTTTACTTTTCTTTTTGCACGCTATAAGAATAAATTAAAGTATCCTTTATTTAATTTCTTTTCTCCTTTTTTTTTTTCTTTTTTGTAACGACGAACGACCTTTGGAAAAATTGTTCTCGACGTTTTTCGTGCCAACGAGTTGAGTTGAATTACGGTACAGTTAAATTTAAGCGTGGTTAAGCGGAGAACTGTAGGACGCGAAAGAGAGGGAGAGTGAGAGAGATAGAGAGAGAGAGAGAGAGAGAGAGAGAAAGAAAGGGAAAAAGAGAGAGACAGCGACGAATAGCTCGAAATCGAGTGGAAAGTATGAAGGCATTTAGTACAACCGATACGTAGAAATTGTATTCGATGCAACTAGAACCGCTCTGCAGTCAATCCACTTACAGCATTTAGATCGTACACTACGGTAGGAAACACTTATTAACCATCCACCTCCGTTTTGTGTTCATTGTTCTACGTAGCGAGAGGGTAGCCAGTGTTCTGGAACCTAATAAAACTCATATCTCTTCCGTCTCTCTTCTCCCTCGAGCTACCATTTTCTATCTCCCTCTCTCTCCCTCTTTCTCTCTCTCTCTCTCTCTCTCTTTAAGCCACCCCTTATTCCATCTCACTCGTGCTTACACTCATTCTCTTTTTCTCTTTCTCTCTTTCTCTCTTTCTCTTTTCGCCTTTCTCATTCTCTCGTGGCTCATAGCTCGACAACGACTGCATGGCCATTTTCTAGATACGCTTCACGAGGTAACTCGATTTTCCCGGAATTTTGCATGACAAAATCGCATATTATTTCGTAGAAGATTCGTTAGTAAAACTCTTATCTTTTCTCCACCCTTGCGCTACCGTACGTACCTCTTTGTTCCTCTATCTCTCTCATACTCACCTGTATTCACATTTTTACATCTCTTTCCACTTCTCTTTTCTATGTTTGAACGTCTTATCCGGACTGAACGGTATCTGATTCACTTTCTATTAATTTTTCTCTTTACTTTTTTCTATTTTTCTTTTTTTCTTTTTTTCCTTTTTTTCTTTTGCGAGAAACGATTACGCGACTTGATTATTAAATTTCTTTAAACAGATGTCAAGGACGGATAAGAATCGTTAACGTAAAGGACAAAAAGAAAATTAAAGCGATCTTATTTGAAAATTTAAATGTAATAACGTGTTCAAATTAAAAATATAAAATCAGAAGAACATGCAGTTTTAATGATTCTACGTGAGAATATAAATGAATTCATTTTTGATTTGATAATTAAATAAATCTTATATTAAAAAAAAAAAAAAAAAAAAAAAACAAAAAAAAAATAAATAAATATTTCCAATTATAAACATTATTTATAATTATAAACATTTTTCCGATTTTATAGGAAAATCTATTATTTTTTATCATTATTGTAAACACGTTGTATTTACGTCCAATTTACATGGTCTAAAATTTGATCCTCTAGTTAGGAATCGATATCCTTATTAATCCTCTAATATACCTAGATCCTTGTAGGTATATACGTTTGATAAGACTACATAATTGGAGTGATTATCGTGGAATTAATGAAACCCTCGGTGGTGAATTTACGCACATAAGAGAAATAGAAAGAGAGCAAGAGTATGAGGGAGAATTTATGTAGGAGGTTGAATGCATAGAATTTAATCCTCGTGCATTTAATTACTAGAGAAAATTCGTTTGTCGTCATCTCGCTTTTGCCGGATGACAAAGAAGTGAATCGACTCATTTGACTATGACAGGATTAATGAAGCAACTGGGACAATCTTTCCTTCGTCTGTTGTCTTACGAATTATAACAGATAAGTAAAACTGATGAAAATTCGAACGCTGTTGCTATTATATTAGAATTCACCTGCATCTCTCTTTTCATGACATTTACTCTCTTTCAAATGTCTTTTGTTAAATGAAAACGCAAATTAATCGATATTATTCAAAGAGAATTCTGTTTGCGCATAGCTTGCGTGTTATTAAATGAATATTTCTCAAAAAAAAAAAAAAAAAAAAGAAAAAAATCTTTATTTCAAGTATTTATAATATTATGATAAAGTTATCGAATGCGACTCTCTGATAGTTGTCATAAATTTTTTTTTAAATAGATCGTACGAATGAATGGGAATTATACATATCTTTTTGGATAATGGACTATCATTAAATTTTTTTAAAAAATAGATGCATAGACAGTCTATTTGTAATATTAGTTTCTATTGTCTATTATTTCTCGTCCTCCTGTTTCTCATTTTAGTATGAATATTTTTAGAATATGTATAATGTATTTTATATTCGTTCCACGTTTTTCGAGTTAACGTTATCAGAGAGCCTTTAGTTTCATACATTCTGTACATTTGATAATTTCGAATAAATATGTTAATATCGATATAGGGTGTATACTTGACTTGATAATTTTGTTTTGAGTATTTTCATTCATCTGTATTTGTATTTGTTCTTTAGATTCTCTTTAATATTATTAATAATTTATTTCGTGTCTATGATGATCAGTCCAAAGATATCTGTAAGTTTTTTCCTTTTCTTCTTCTTATTATTATTATAGTATTATTATTATTATTAAACGAACAATTTGCGAGAATGCAAGAGAAATTTTATTTCGCATTAGCAACACGTTGATCGAAGCAGGAGCAGCACCGACCCGTCACTTAACGAACAAAGCCCGACGTCAGCGTCGAATTAATCCTGTCGTCAGTAGGAATAGGGAAAAGGAAATGAATGAGCGAAAAAGAGAAAGAGAAAGAGAAACAGAGAGAGAGAGAGAGAGAGAGAGAGAGAGAAAAAAGAAGGGAAAAAACCTGCTGAAGACAAAGCTTCGGCCGAATTCATTGACCTGTCAACGGTCCGTTGATGGAGGGAAAAGTTATTTTCTCGACACCTTGTTCTCATTAAGCTCAAAACTACATACTATTTTAAGAAGAATAACGTGATATCATTTAACGTTTAATACTGCGTTTATTTTTTTATAATGCTAAATCTCGATGCGCACATTGTAAAAAATAATGTTCATACTTTTGACACGAATTTCTCAGAAAATGTTGAATATCTTTTTCATACCATAATGTGATACACTTTTATCCATTTCTACGAGCCTTCTTTTCCCTTGTATCACAAAGTGTAAAAAAATTTTTGTAACGACACAATCAATTTGATGCTTTTTGTAATCTTTTGAAATATGTTGCAATAGTGAAAGAAAAAAAAAAAAGAAACAAAAGTAGAAACGGAAAAAAGAATTAAGATAAATATGAATGAACTATTAGGTGGACCGGAAAGTAATATCGTTTCTGCGCATGTCGATATTTGATTGTGATTAAAAATAAAAACTTGTTAAAAATTTATTCGTTTGAATTCAATTTAAGAAAGAGACATTACTTTCCGGTCCATCTAATATTTATCATTTTAAATCTATGTCCTAAAATAATTGTCATTTTTTACAGAATTTTGCGCGAACTGATTTATCTGAGAAGATCACGTTTCTTCTCGTTGACAAAACCTTATCCAGCGGTAAATACGGTAAGCGTGTTGCAGACAGCGAGTCGACCTTACATGGGTCAAGAGTCGTGCAAAGCCCATCCATTAGCGTCAGTACGGTCCAGGTGAGAGAAAGACGAAGCGATTTTACGGATAAGGTCATGGACGGAAAGCACCGAGTTTCCCTTTACTCTCGTAAAGCTTGAGAGAAAGAGAGAGAGAGAGAAAGAGAGGGAAAGAGAGACAGAAAACATAAAATGGCCTACGAGACTCCTGTTACGAGATCCCTCGAGCTCGGTCACACCACCATTCGTTGTTTTCCTCGGCGTAATCAATGAGAACGTTTCGGCCTTTTCGACCATCCTGCGAAACGACATCGTATGTTCTTGGAGCCTCTTACGGGTCGACGATAAGTGCCGAGATCGTTTCTGCTTTTCGCACTTGTCTCCTTTTTGTGTTAAACATAAAGCAAATGAGATTACGTAATACTTTACGGATATAGCGAAATATTAATTAATGGTTGATAAATCTTTTATATTCGAATATTATTTCAAAACGAAATGATTTATATTTTATACGCCAATTTGTCGTACAATACTCTTAGAACTTTTTGAATATGATATAGGAAAAATGGTAATGAAATTTAAAAGTATATAGTTTTATTTAATACTAATGAAATGAAATTTTTATATTTATGAAAGAATAAATGTATGATATTTATTATAAAATCGTACAATGAATCTCAAAATAAACGTAATTTAAATATGTACAAATAATTTTAAAGACGAGTATAAACTTTTTGTCCAATCAAATCGAAAAACTTTTGGAAGGAGTTCATATTTCCAAAGTATCTTTCCTATCGCCATAGGATAGTTAATAAGTATAATGTCTACTTAAGTAGATAGAATAATGTCGTATGCATATCACATTAAATAGTCTAATTTTTGAATATAAATTCATTCGTGAATAATCTAATCTAATTTTTAAAAAAATTTTATTTCAAAAGTCCATCCAATGAGTCAGATTTCCACAAGTTCACCCAAGTAATTAAATAAAAAGAGTACATTTAAACTAAATTTTTTTTTACGTTTTTATGACTTTCTATTCTGAATTTATAAATATTTGAAATTTTTCATTCATAATTTTGTGATGAACAAGTGACATGAGTACGAGGAGTAGTAACTAAAATTAAAAAAAAAAAGAAAAAGAAAAAAAACTGTTTACGTCGGGAAATACCAAGCGCAGGAATTTCAGGAATTTATGTAGGTCACCGTCCTATCCAACCGCTTTAAAGAAATTATGTCGGTTAGCAGGCGATCGCACTTTTCTTAATGTGGAAATATTTCCAGAATTAAAAATCGTAGAGATTTCAACAAAGGCCATTATAAATTAAAGAGTCTTTTCTATCTTCTGCCAATATTGTTAACAATGGTTAACAATTTTTTTATTAGAAATAATTGCTGAAATTAATTATTTTATAAATTGTCATCAGACCAGCGCATAAATGCGTACGTGAATATACTTAACAAATTGTTATAAACGATACGTTGGAAATAATTTTGATAAATAATATTTTATGAATTTAAATTAGAAAATTAGGATGCAAATAATAATACATTTTTCATTTAATAACGTTTTTTATTTTTCATTAAGATAAAGTATTAATACACTTTAGTTAGTCGAATCTCTGTTACGTTGCACTCCATCTCCTTCTCGTATTATTATTTTATTATTATTATTATTATTATTATTATTATTATTATTATTATTATTATTATTATTATTATTATTATTATTATTATTATTATTATTATTATTATCATACATACGAGAATTTTGTATTCAGATCTGACCCTGAGTTTCAGTAAGCTCCACGAGTGTATGCCAAGTATGGTTGAGGTCTATTTTATGTGGTTAGATCAAGGAATTTCCTCATAATATTATAAGTTCGCAATATAACTACTTTTTGTGTTTGAGCATGTATGAATTAATTTATATGTATTTTCTTGATTTAATTTTTGAAATAATATCCATTAGGTGACATTATCAAAGGAATTATTTTGACTTATTCTAGTTTCCACAAGTTTTTGATTTCAATTGTTAATAAAGCATATTCATTTATATTATTTCTTCCTACTTCTGTTTTATGTTTGCGTTATTTATAATCGAAATTTTATTAAGATAGAGTAATTAATATATTAAATAATCTGTCAATTAAATATGTTATACTTTCGGCTTTATAAATTAAGTGTCTTAGGATTTTCTTTAGTAACGAACGTTGTATTTTTAATATTTACAAATTTAAGGTAATATTTCGTATTGAAAGTAACAGAATTATTTACATCTGAGAAATTGCTACGTAAATTGTTAATGTCCAAAATGTTCTCAACTTGACTGTTTCATAATGAATATTTAAACGCGTTAAGCGTTTGACGTGAACTATTGTTTTTCGTTCGAACAATTATGTTGTAGTGCCTTTTTCGATCTATCAAGAATAAGCGCAAACATTGATCGCTTTAAATTAAAACTCTTATTATTACTCGGATTTATACATAGCTCTTAACACGCTTAAAAAAAAAAAACAATTTTAATTTATTATTTCAATACAATTAAATTTTGAATTCGGAGTCGGTGCATTCGTCTAATATCAACAGAAATGAACTTCTGATTGACGTTGATTATTATTCAACTAATTTTCTTTCGTATTCCAACAAGTAAACATCGAAGATCTCTCTTTGGAAATATATAAGATTAAAATATTAATATTACTGAGAATTTTATAATTAATTTAAACAATATATAATGTATATGAAATATAATGAACTAATATTTAAACAATAAAATATTTGTTTAAACATTACTCGAAGTACGTATTTAAGTATAAAACAGAATTAAATTAATATTTAAATAAAGTTATAATTTGAACGCTTGTATGTTTAGATAAACAATAATTTTTTATTGACTTTGCTTGTTACCGAAATAGTTTTCTTTTACATTTCGACGAGTAAACATCGAAGCACTCTCTTTCCAAATGGATAAGTTTGAATAAATCATACTTTTAATTATTTTAGAATTACTGAAATAATATAAAACGTGCGCGGAGTACAATAATCTAATATTTAAACAGTAGGACATTTATTTAAACATTTTATAACTCGAAATACGCAAATATAAAATAGAATTAAATTAATATTTAAACAAAGTTAAAATTCGATCGTCGTACATACGTTTACATAAACAAAATCAAACTTTTCACTGATTTTGATTCTTATCGAAACAATTTTCTTTTGTATTCCGACATTTAATCTAATATTTAAACAATAACAAATTTATTTAAACATTTCAAAGTTCGAAACACATGTTAAATATAAAATAATTTCAATTGCGAAATAGAATAGATGTGAATTGTAGATAAGATATTACTTTAGAGTTTTTTTATTTTCCTCAAAGTTTTTCATCATTTTGGAACGAAAGATGCTGATCGTGTAACATCAACGAAAACTTAAGATGAATATGTTTTTTACTAAATATCAAAAATTTCAAATATTTTTAACCATTTTTCAAAATTACGGTGTTAATAATAATTTTGTTACTATTTTTTTATTTCAGAATATCGTCATAATTGTGTGCAAAGCTAAGGGAGAACTGAGTTTTACATAAAAAAAAAAAAAAAAAAAAAAAAAAAAAAAAAAAAAAAAAAAAAAATACGAAAAGAGAAAATTCGCCAAGGAGAATCATTGTTGTTTGCCACAAATGGAAATTTCGATCAGAATAAACAATTCATTTGCAGTTTTTTATTTCATTCAACGTTCTTCATCATCTTGGAGTAGGATGCTCATCGTTCAACAATAAGAAAGTCTTAAAATAAGTATTTTTGTATATCACAGTTATCTTTGATATTTTCAATTATTTTTTATTACAACAGTGATACTAATAATTTTGTTTCAATTTTTCTCTTTCATTGCAATCGCGCTCGTAACAATGAAGTAATCGAAAGTGTTTGTATCGTTAAAATGAAAATCAAAATGTTG
This sequence comes from Vespa crabro, assembly GCF_910589235.1. Classification (NCBI taxonomy): domain Eukaryota; kingdom Metazoa; phylum Arthropoda; class Insecta; order Hymenoptera; family Vespidae; genus Vespa; species Vespa crabro. The sequence goes on from NC_060961.1 coordinate 5,003,618, forward strand.
CGAAATACAAGCAGTATTTATTCCTTTTCGCGATATTAAGTGAACTTACATCGATTGCGTACAATGCAGTTGTTAAAGTTAGTATTTATTCGCAAAGTTTTTGCTTTTATAACAGTCATACAGACTATATTTATCAAAAACTTTAGAGTTTCGTGAAATAAATTCAGTGACCGTCCATTAATAAATAACTACCGCGTATTAGAGTCAGCGTATCATTGAAGAGGATTTCAACCAACTTCGATGTCGACTTATTACCTCATTTTCAACCATCTAGTAATCATCTACCCTCAATTTTGACCTACATCAAGAACGAGTGTTTTCGAGCGACCTCAGAATTTCTTAAGTAGTAAGTGGACTTTTAAATTCCTTCAATCATTCAATCTAAAATAATTTCTTAAAGAAACGCATTAAAAACTTTTAATTATGTCTCTTTAATATTTTTATTATTTTTATTTGATCTTGTTTATTCGTATTTATGTTTTTTTATTAAATTTGTTCTCTTTAATCGGAGAGGTTTATATTTGACTTATCATGATAAGAAATCCAAAATGTGATATTCAAATATTCAAATTCAAGTCCGAATATTCGGATACTTATTTCCGTACTTGAAATTATGAGTTATGTTCTAATCAATTTCTTGCTTTTTTTACATTAGTACAATATTTTTAGAAAAGAAATTTTTTATTTTCCCACTGATTATCGTTTGAGGTTTCACGATCCGTGTAAGCGTTTCCAAAGGAAAGGTAGCGGAACAATTCGTTGGAAAAAAGTGAAAGCCTTTGAACTGAATACCGTATAGTTCATAATTCGAAATCGGTCTGTGGTTTGCCCGCAATCATTCGTCTCTTTTATTCCACAATAATCTTTTTCTCTTTCTCCGTCTTGTTATATCATGCTACTAATAAACTCAGCTTTTTCTCTGCTCGTTCAAACGAGATCGTGAAAGGTAAAGACTGTTTGCTTGGTCTTTGGCTTTCTTTCTACGAACATATATAATTTGGCGTATACTGTATATTTCTTATATATATATATATATATATATATATATATATATATATATATATAATATATATATATATAATGCATAAATGTAGAAATATACGTAAACGTATAAATACATAGATATTTACGTGTATTTATGGAGATTATAAATATGTGTGGGCGCATTATAAAAAACCGACCATATTCCTCGACGACCAAAAGCATTTTCTCTACTGGCTCCTGTAAATAGAGATAAAAAAAGAGAGAGAGAGAGAGTACTTGCGGAGAAACGAATGAGATTGCGTAACTAAGATCTTAATGAGTAAGTCTTCCCTTTCAACTGCTCACTGCTAAAGGGAAATAAAAGATCGAGAAAGATCTTTTGAATAAATTTGCGGTACGCTGACGATGAAAGGCTAATGATGGTTTGTCATAAAATAAGTTCATTTCGGTTTTTCTTCCTTGATATATAATAGATTATAGTTCTTTTTTTTCTTTTTTTTTTTTCTTTTTTATCGTTACAGAGAATCGAGCTCATTGATCAATCACATTGTCAATTATCGTATTGCCAAAGAAATCTTTCGCATACTCGTTAATATTGTCGTCAATATTTTTTAACGATCGATCAATTTTATCATTTGATCTTTCATTATTTATGGAGATATTAAACGTTTGTCAAAATTTTATCAATGTTTCTTTCAGTAATTGATGTTAGATAGAAATTCGAATTGAAAGCTTTCGAAATGATCACAATCCGTTATAATATAACATTTAACGATGAAACAGTGAATAAGAAAGGGAGAAATGTATGGAGGAAAAGGGAAGTTTCTTGCTATAGTGTTGAAGAATTCCCCACGTGCTCTTAACTATAGCACACTCCATAACGAGAGCCCTAACGATCCGAAGTGGCTTGAACTCAGTTTAATCCGCACTTAACTCTCGTACGAAATACCTACGTACATACATATGTACGTACGTACGTACGTACGCTCTTGCGGTTCTACAAGATATGTTTCGCCTCGTAATTTCGCTTGGTATGCCATTGAGAAAATTAGAGAATCACGGAAAGGATAACGGAAAACGATCCTTCTTTCCTCTCATTTCGTTATTCTACTAGGAAGATAAATTTTCTCCCATTCTCCTATAATACGGATCGATCGTCGTTACGGCGCAAGTTTAAAAATCCCTCAAAAATTCATATTCGATAGTTGATAATCGATGTCTCCATTATCCGATGCCGTTACGTCAAATCTGTCTTCATATATAAAATACCGAACGTGAGTTAGCGAAATATATTAATCATTTCGGTGGACGCCTAGCGAGATACATAGTACACACATCGTTTTTTATTATTAGTCTCATTTTTTTTCTCTTACTCGCGAATTCTTCGTTACGAAAAGAAATAATCGATAAAAATAAAGAGAGGGGAGGAAAGTGGCATACGCATCAGATGTTTCTGTATTTACGAAGTGGTAATTTGCGTCTAACTCGGGCATGGCATAACGAGGATGAATGTTCTTCAAATGAAAGAGGAATAAGGCGAATAAAGGATACAAAAGGTATTAATGAAGCGAGTCGGATGATCGATGCATGTGCGGAAAAACAAAAAAAAAAGACGCCGCTGAAATAATAGATCGCGATATCAACTAATAGCAAAACTATTTGTTTCTTTATCCAATAATCTCATTTCTAATATATCTATACAATATATATCTATGCTATATAAACTCAGATATTAAGTTTATTATTTTAATACATTATTATTAGGTATATATTAGGTAATTTATGATAATGATAATTGTTAAAGAAAAATATGATATCTTAATTTTATTTGATAAATTTATTTATAATATATTGATGGGCATTTAATTGAATTAAAACGTTAGATGTAATTTATAGGTGGACGTTTTATAAAATTTGTTTTTTTTTATTATTATATAACTTATTAAAGGTGTGTTCGAAGGTATATCACTTTTTGCTCTGTAACTGCGTCTTAATAACTTTTATCTGGTTCCTTATGAAAATCTTTGGAAAAACTCGAATACTTTCATAATTGATTCTAACAAATGACACATGATTACTCGTCACACGCATTTAATAAATAAAATATAGCGAATGATTATATATTTAAACATTAAAATAAAGAATATATTTAAAAGATACTTCTAATTAACGTTCATACCTATATCAAACTCCTTTTACTTTAACTCTGTACTTTTTGATTCTTCAATCCTTTGACTGATTTTTTTCTATTCTTAAATGAAAACCATTCATTGGTTTCATTTTTTTATATATTTCTTTCACACATCTTACATTATTGTAAACATATCTTATTTTTTCTTACTGTATATTAAAATCTAACGGAGAAAAGCTTTAAGATCGTTCTAAGTGATTTTGAAAACTTCAATACGATACGATTGGCGATTTTTAAACGTGAAGAATGAGAATAACGCGAGATCAAAAAAAGGCTTAAAGGTTTCTTCTTAATAGATAAACTGGATTATCCTATATGTCGTTTTCATGAAAAACGGAATCCTTTTTCTCTTTTTATCCTTGTAATCTCTCAAAGATGATATCAAACGTTTCCTTTTGTAATATCAAAGAATTCACTTTTCTCTCTTATTGATGCCATTTATTAAATTGTCAATGCGAGCTTTTCGAATTTCTAAAAGATCTAAGAAGATTAATATTTTCTTCTTTCTTTGCATTTTTCTTTCTTTCTTTATTTTATTTATTTATTTTTTTTTTTTTTTTTTCCATTCTTTAACATTCACGTATAGCAATCATTCAAGTACATTGATTTTCATTGAAAAACGCTTTTATGATATTTCAGTTTAATTTGGCAAGCATTTTGTTAAAGCGCAAATATTGGTAGGGAAGATTGGTAAGGTAAGTAAGTTGGTAGTTGAGGTAAACTCGGGAAATCGTTAATTCAACGCTTCTTTACGTCAGCGCAAAGTAGATTACACGCGGCGGGTCCGGCGACTTAATCCAAAGAGAAACTACCTACGAGCGAGGGAATAAACAAACCAACTTGCGAGTAAATCCAAGGAAAGTGTACTTTCAGTTTCTGTATTTGCGCGTCATTAGCCACAACGAATCAACTTATAATTAAACGTCCAAATTTTTCATTTTCTTTGTCCCCCCCCCCTCCCCCCAACGAATAATACCAGCAATGAGAAATGAAGGATTAAGAAAAGAAAATATTTTATAATATTGTAATATTTCAAAAGGACGATATTAAGAATCGAATATTCATTTATGTTTGAACGACATAAAAACAAAAGGAAAAAAGAAATAAACTTATTTAACGTCTATTAATTAAAAATGAGCTTATCCGATTGTACTCGCGACGTATATACGTACACAAACACATATATCCATTCTGGTTCTGGGCTTTCATTCTTTATATTTCGATTTTTGCTCGAAATCATACAAATGTCTTTATTACATACAAATCTTTTTGTATTTTCTTTTATTATTCTCTTTGCTTTTTTCTATTATTTACTTATATGAAAGAAAACTTTGAGATCGTTAACATTGAAAGTGCGTAGAAACGGGAAGGACTAATTAAATTGGTTAAGAAGTACATACGTCGGAAATTTTATAAAAATGAATAGCCAGCGTATAATAATTTAAATTCGTGTAACGAAGTAACTAATTACACAGCGAATGGAGAAGCGAAAGGAAAGAAAAAAACAAGAATGTAGCTTTGCTCGAGCGGACAGAGCCGCTGAGAGAAGAGAAATAGAGGAAAAAAGAGAAAGAGAGAGAAAGAGAGAGAGAAAGAGAGAGAAAGGAAGAAAAGGAAAGACGACAAAAGCCATCGCCGAGTCTACAAATAGGGCCTAGCCCTCTCACTATTCAATCTCTTCTCGAGCCGTTGGGTTTGCACATTGCTCATTACCGGCCACGGAAAAAGATTCTTTTTCTTTCAGACCGCGTACAGCAGCGTTAGCTTTCCCTCGTCGAATCAACGAGAGTTATATTTTCATTTCAAAGTGGCTACCGACGTTGTACATTGCAATGAAAGAAAAGAAACATCGATAACGTTCGATCCTTTTACATTCTTAAAGAATAAAATTTCATTCGTAATTTGTTAATTATCACTATTAAGAATCTTTTGTTATGTATCTCTTTATAATTGAAAAAAAAAAAAAGAAAAAGTATATCTTTTATCGATCTTTAAACGATCTTTCGATGATTCCGTCTCAAATTTGTGTATGGATCTTTTATAATCTCCTTTAGTTTTGAACGATATAATGAATTCATTTCGTAAAGTCTTCTATATCGATACCATCGTACGAGAAGTTCAAAACGACCGAAGAAGCTCACGTAAATCGGCTCCCAAACTTACGCTTTCTTCGCCTATTCACGACGACGATATCATTCTAAACTCATTACCGATTTTCAACCGGAAAAGTTTTCTCGTATCGTCAGAAAATCTTTCGATAGACGGAAAATTATCTTAGGACAGCAAAACGACAAAGCGGGAAACGAGAGAGAGAGAAAGAGAGAAAGAGAGAGAGAGAGAGAGAGAGAGAGAGAGAGAGAGAGAGAGAGAGACAGAGAAGTAAGGTGAAAGGCGAGTTGCCAATGAGAAAGAAAAGAGAAAGAGAAAGAAGATGAGAAGCAGGAAGACATTGAAACGGCTTCGTCTCGATGTTACGACGAAATACCAAGATACTCTTTGTTAAAGAGAAGGTCGGAAAAGAAGATCCGTTCGCCTTTTTTTCTTTCTCTTTCTTCTCTTTGTTGAACGACTGCGTGGAGCAAGGAAAGAAAGAAACAAGAAAAAAGGAAATAAGAAGAGAGAGAAAGATGGCGCGACTCGATACAGTTCGATGCTCCTATTCGAGGCCAATAAATTAAAGACCCGCTCGAGTCGACGAGTTTTCCACGTTTTAGCGAACTACGCGACGATCTTTCAGAACAAAAAAAAAAAAGAGAAAGGAAAGAGTCAGAAGGAGAGAGAAAGAGAGAGAGAGAGAGAGAGAGAGAGAGAGAGAGAGATGCCAAAAAGAAAATCTACTTTTTCTTCAAGCTCTCAATGAAATCGAGCGAAAAGGAAAGAATGACTAGAGTCCTTTCGCATATCTGCCGATACGTCGTAAGTCCGATCGTTGTTTGATACCTACAATACCAAAATCTTATGACCTTCGTTTCTTTTATTAAACTATTTTGCCTTTTCATCTTTCATGAAAAAAAAAAAATGCTATTCATGTGAATATGAATATTTTCTTCTCTCTTCTTTTCTTTTCTTTCTCATTCTTTTTTTTTCTTTTCTTTTTCAAGATCGAACATAAAAGTCTCCCGAACATTTCCAATTTTTCTTTCTTTTACCTTTTCCGTTTTCTTCTTTTTTTTCTTTTTCTTTTTCTTTTTTTTTTTTTTTTGTTTTTGATAAAAGTTTCATCTAAATAAAACGAGTCTGCGAGACAGCAGAAACTTCTGACGATGTTCTTGAGCTGTTGCTCTCGAAAAAGCTGCTATGGTAATCGTTATCGATCGTTCTGTAACGTCATCCTTCGTTAACCCTTCGTCATTCAGCTTCCTTGTTCTCAACGTTCTAACGTTTGTAAAAGACGTTGCTGACAAGCCATGTTAAATTTCATGTTCGTTTAACTTCATTAGCGATTCGTGAAACACGTCATATTTAATTAAATTCATTTAGTTATTCTCTCTTTCTTTCTATCACTGATATAATTATGTGGAATCGTGATATTTATATGTAAACATTATTTGCACATTGTACGGTGAATTCATATAATTATATCGATTAATCGAAGATTGAATAAAATCACTGACGAAGTAATTAAGATCGAGATATCGCGGTAATAACTTTAATTATATTCCAATGTTTTCCAAACGAACGCGTGGGAGAATATTAAAATGGAATGGATAATTGTATCTCGATGTTTCGCAAACGAATATTCCCCAGGGGTTAATAAATATGAGAGAGTCATTGTCAATCGACATCTGAAACTGACAAAACAATGAAAAATTAATATTACAGAGAGCCTTCCTAAAGCATATGATTATACGTTAATAATACACAATGTGTATCGATTGTATTGATTATAAAAAGTATTATATGTAAAACTATTAAATTCTTTGTATATAACAAAAAGATATTACTTGCTTAGTTGAGATAAAAAAAATTCATAATCAATTATTGAGCAATAAAAAAAAAGTTGGATGAAAATGTAAAAGTTTATTATATTTGATATTTCTGATTGAAAAATATTTTCGAATATTGTGTGATTAAAAGAACTAATAAAATATGAATTATATTTATTCGATGATACATAAAATTTCTTTTATATCGCCCTTATATCGTAAAACATATCAATTTGTTACAATTTTCAAGATCTATTTGAATTTTGAAGATATTTATAGAACGCATGAAATTTATTGTCGAATTTTTCCTACGTAATCTATACATAAATAAAATGTTTAAGCATAAATACAGAGATTTTACGTAATTTGTTAATATAATTATTTAGGATATATTATATAATCATTATTACAAAATGCTATACATTTTAAGATTGTTCACTATTCCTGATTTTATAATGATATACACCATCAAAGAGAACAGGCGTAATTCTTGATCGATTTTTATATACAAGATCACATTTTAAAGATAAAGGTTTAATTTAGGACATATCTTTTTTGAATTTTTGAGAAAGCTTTCTTTTCTTTGCGTAATTAAAAAATAGTATTTTTCGAGAATAATTTATGGACAAACATATTTTCTCAAAAAGTCGAAGAAGATATGTCCTAGATGAAATCTTCTTTTTTAAAATGAGACCTAGTCCATCATTATTGTTCAAGAATTATATCTGTTCTCATTGTTGACGTAAATATTGTTTTCGACATTTTTCACGTAGAAAAAGTTTTGTACTGAGCCTTCGAAGTTTACGGTAAAAGAGAAGATTTTCGTACTATTACTACTGATTTCCATATTATCCTTGAATGAGCTATATTAGTTCCGTGAAATAACGATTATCTGTTTGTTTGTGTACGTAAATACCTGATGGTCAAATTCTCTAAAATATTCCAAACGCAAAGAAATACGTTTCACGATGCTCGCACAAAGAATCTACGGTAATTTACTCGATCACTCTTTGGACAAATGATTTTATGACAAAAATAAAGAAATTTGTCTTCACAGTCAGAAAGATTTTTATACGTGAGAAACTTAAAATAATTTTTATTTAAAATCCCAATACTTGAAAATTTTAATCTCGAGATAGTTGGCCTTATGCAATATAAATATATTCGATCTTTTTATTATCTTAACGATTACCGAGTTAATTTTCTTTTGTATTCCAACGAGTGAACATCGAAAGTTTCTCTTTTTAATATTGAAAACTTATAGATTAATACTTACGATAATTTTTCAATCATTTCTAAAGTCTTTAATGTACATTTGGAGTACAATAAATTAATATTTAAACAACAGTACATTCTCTTGATCATTAAAAAGGAGATAACGCTCGAGAAAATTAAAATAATATTAATTTAAAATACCAACACTTAAAAATTTTAATCTTGGTGTAGTTGACTTTGTGTATTATATAAATATTCGATCTTTTTATTAACTTTAATGATTACCGAGTTAGTTTTCTTTTGTATTCCGACGAGTGAAACTCTCTCAAGATGTTTTTTTTTGTAGGTAGCAATGAAGACCGTAAATAAGAATATTTCTATACTATATATTTCCTGAATAATTTATACAGTTTCTTATTATAACAGTGATACTATTTATTTTGTATTTATTTTTTGATTTCAGAAATTCATTACAATTGCACGAATAGTAATGAAATAATGGTGTATTTGTATCGCTAAAATTAAAAATATCGGGAAGTAGTAGTAGTGTTTGTTCGTTCGCATTTCGCGATTTAAACAGCAAGTGTTTTTGCATCGACTGCGTGTAATGCAATCGTTAGAATCAATATTTGTTCGCAAAGTTTTTGCTTTTCTAACAATCGCACAGTCTGTATTTAAAAAAAAAATAGTTAAGTTCCGTGAAATAAATTCTCTGACTGTACTTTAATAAATAACTATCGCGAATTAAAGTCAGTGTATCACTAAAGAGAAGTTCGATCAATTTCAATGTCGATCTACCTCATTTTCAACCAGATACGAATTATCCATCCTTAATTTCGATCTAAATATATATTTTTTTAATTTTAATTTATGTATATGTAAATTTATGTATTATGTATATGTAAATCACATTTTATATGCAATTAATAATATAAAAGTAATGATAATACACATAAATAGAAACATAGCGATGATAGGAACAAATAAAATTCTATAAGTCGAATTCCAAATAAATGAAGGTAAGTATAAATGTTATTAATAGTAAGATACAGAATATGGCACTCTAGCTCATTGATCAGACATGTTTAATCAACATTATTTAACAAAGTTGTATACTCTATATCGATATCAAAGCAAGATATTAATCATTGAACGTAATTAATATCATCTCTCTCGAATCTTAAGAGATGATAAACGAATGCCATTCGAGTTTACACAATTCTCGGTCATATAATTAATTAACGATTTACGTACATTCGTCATATTAATTATCAAGTATTGATATTTGTTTCATTATTTATTGAAGTCCCAAATATTAATGCATATTAGAAAAGTATATAGGTATACTTATTAGTAAGACGAACACGCTTCCATGCTAGTACACACATATACATGAATAGGTTAGTGTGTAAAGACAAATACACAAGCGAGGAGAGAAAAAGAGAGAAAATGTATGTGTGTGTGTGTGAGAAAGAGAGAGAGAGAGAGAGAGAGAGAGAGAGAAGACTGCTAGTTCTCTCCTAGAGTTCGACGACTTCGTCGAAAGCCGAGCTTTATATCACGCTCGCCAAATAAATCGTAGAGCCTGCAGATTCAAGCCAGCCCTCTCTTCACATCCCACCCACACTATCGCTCGTTCGACCTTATCTCTCGCTTACGGCACAAGCTTATCGGTTCCTGTTTGTCTTACAGCATCAAGTCTTTGAGTTCACCAATATCTCGCAAAGTAGAATTTTTGAATTTAAAATCATCAAAATGAAATCACACATGATAACATCTTAATGACAATTATTAATATTGAAAACAAAGATATTTTATATTATGATAAATAATGTTATAAAAAAGATCTTTAATTATTATAAAAAGAAAAGTTTCAAAATTGAAATTTCAAACTTTACTCATTCGAAGTTTTATTAAATATCGATATTTTATTAAATATCTTGATAGTAATTAAGACCAAAATTACTCGATTCACGTTCGTGGGAAGTTTGTAAGCGGACTGGCATAGTAATGATTTTGCGTGCGATATCAAGATGGTACTACGAAGTTACGCAGCTATTGGACGAATCTTTGGATAATATAGCGTTGCGTTCCGTAGTAATATACAGTGTGTAGTACCATCAAAGCAGAGCTTACTCACGTTCTATCTAGTATTGATCACAGGAAAGTTCATTGATCGTTAGATTGTGACACTCCACGTTTGAACTTCTCAACGATCTCTCTCTCTCTCTCTCTCTCTCTCTTGCTCTCTCTCTTTCTCATGTGGGGGGTAGAAACTAATTATGCATGGAGTTTGTAATTGAGTAAACTATCGTCAAAACAGAAAAATTATTATTCGTTCTTGAAGAAAAGAGAACATGAAGAAAATTGTTCTAAATATTTATATCTACCATTAAAACATTATTTTCAAGAATAATAATAATAATAATATTTTCAAAATTTATAAGATAATAAAATAAAATGTATTTACGTTTATTATCCGTTCTAAATAAAATTAATGTTTCCGCAAAGCTCGCAGAAAGGTCAGCGTTTCTTAACAGGCTTTTCTCTTTTCCTACTTTTTTTTTCTTTTTCTCTTTTTGTTGATTTCCCTCAAATAGGAGACACCACACGTGGGATTAGGTGAAATAAAGGCATTATTGGTTTGCCCAAGAGGCGGAGCATCTGCACATATTTCTCCCTTCGATAAAAAGGAAGAACTTACGTGGTGTATCAGATCTCGCTCTTCCCCTTTAAAATAGGCTAGCTTATTTCAACGGCCTACTTTGACGATGATAGTGTGTGTAAGCGAGAAAATATATGAACATAAAAAGGTACGAAGGGAAAGAAAAATGAAAAAGGAAGAAGTTGAAAGGGAGAGTAAGCATTCCCCCTTCATTCTCTTTTTTTGTTTCCTCAATTATAGAATGGAAAGAATCTAACCTTGACTACCCAAGTAATTTTATCTCTCTCTCTCTCTCTCTCTATATATATATATATATATATATATATATATATATATATATATATAGCATATAGATATGTTATTGGTACATGTTTTACATGGTGATCGAATTCATTAAAAGAACGGTGAAAAAAAGAAATATTCGATATATTCCATGCACTCATTACGAAAATATTTGCCATGTCAAAAGCAGCAAGTGTATATTGTTCAACATTATGTGAATTTTGTACTCTTCAAGTTCTACAGATTTTCAAATTCACATGGAAATTAATTGTGAAATATATAAAAATCTGCATTTGAATGAAGGGCTATTATTGAAGGGCTATTATATGAACACTTGTGTCATTGCACTACATAAATATATACATATTCGTATACAATCAAAAAAAAAAAAAATGATAGCGTGTTCTTTGACGCAAACCTTTTGATGGAAAAGTTTCTATAAAGCGTTTCGCATTTTTCATCGCTACTGTGATCGATCGGTGTTATAAAATACCAGTTTTATACTGTTTTCTCTTGTTGATAAATAACGACGATCTTATAAAAATCAATATCTCAATATTAGAAAAGTTTCGAATAAAGTTTAAAAATTATAACAATTCCAATGTTTTAATCAATATAATTATATATTAGTAAACATTACTCTGTACAAATGAAGAATTTTTATAAGAAAAAGATGAAGAATGAAATTATTAAAATACAAATATACGTGATATATTTTAATACTATATGATATTATAAGGAATTAACAAAAGGGTCGTTTTATCAATGATAATCATCAATGTTGAATGAGTTCAAACCTTTTGATAGAATCGAAAAAAGGAAAGAAACAAAAAATAAGTGAAAGAAAGAAGACAGAGAGAGAGAGAGAGAGAGAGAGAGAGAGAGAGAGAGAGAGAGAAAGAAAGAGAATAAGTGAATGATTCTTGTAAGGTGTGTTAACAATATTTACATAAAATTGATAGATGACACGGTGTGTCGAAGGTTGATTATGGTAGTGATGCGTGTCTCTCCCATTTCTAGAGGTGGAATATCCCGGCATACGTCCCCGGGGCGTCGTACGGCCGAGCCACTGCAGCGCCGCGATGTTTTACGAGGTGGCGAAACCGTGCCAACTGTGTCTCGTTATATTAGATTTTACTGGGAGCTCCAGGCGCCGCATAAATTCGTTAACCAATAAAATCCTCATCGCGTGGCGTAATAATCGGCTGCGGCTGTAAGTCCACGATAATTGTCGTAATGCGACGAAAGAGGAAACTAAAAGGCATTCGATGGTTCTTTTTACTTTTCATTATCTGGACAGTTCAGTTCTATGTTTGAAGAGAATTAAGAGAGTTTAATATTTTACTTTTGTTATTTTTCTTTTTAAATCTAATTAATCGTATGAATATAACAAGCCATGTTGTTTTCTTTTCTATTGTTTTTGTTTTGTTGATCTTTTTCATTAGTATATAATAAAATGTTCATCGGTTTATAAGATTTCCAATGAAACATTTATCAAATAAATCTTACGATATATTCATTGTAGAAAGAGGATGAAAAAAAGTTGATGATATCTGTGATTATATTAAGTATCGAATGTGATTATTATATCGGGTATCTTTATACTTTTTATCTCGGACTCAATTATCAAACATCATAGATTAAAAAAAAAAAAGAAAAAAAAAAGAAAAAAAAAGAAATAAAAAAACTAGAATCAAGGAAGCTGCCGCTTCGCCATTTATGTAGATACAATTTCTATAAAGTTGATCTACCGACGGTAATAATATCCGCCTTTCCCTTCTAATTGCAAAACACATTTCTTCGAAGTACCGCTTTCTCATCCGGGCTTTATTGCCTTGATACTGGAAAACAGGTTGGTTGGTGGCGGGGCAAAAGGCACGAAAGTGCTAATGAATGCATAACTCTTACAACCGGATCGAGAATATATCGTGGGAACGCGCAATTGTTATTATGCTTATTTCTCATGCTTTTAGTTACAATCTCTTGTCGACTGCTTAACTCTCTCTCTCTCTCTCTCTCTCTCTCTCTCTCTCTCTTCTCTGTTTCTGTTTTATCTAATGGAAACTGAAAATCGAACGGAAGAAAAAGACATTAAAAAATTGTTTGCTTCGTTATCGTTATATCTTGTTAAAATTTGCAAATGCAAAAAATATTTAACATAAATCTCCAAAATATTTGGCAACTCGCTAGCATAGAAAATGAGAACGTGAGATTTATTTTATGATCTTCTCTTTCTATTATCATATTTGTACGCACATTGACGTACCTTATCACATTAACACTTTCTTGATCGATCGGGATCGAACATGAGTCATAATGCTTTAGGAGTGTTAAAAAGATAGATAGCTTTACGAGTTCATTTCTAAGGCTTATCATGGAAACTACTATCGTCGATAAGAGAAATTGATGGAGGAACAAATGAACGGAATGAATGAATTATCTATCGATCGAATGCGTTCAATTAACTTTCAATTTTCATCTACGAAATCGAGAAGCAACGACAAATGAGAAGGAAATATTCAGTGGTAATTAATACAAATTAATGACGTAGGCTTTAACGATAGGAACATACATACATACATATATATATATATATATATATATATATTGATAAATTGACCGGCGATTTCGACGTTGAAATTTTGTAATGGAACGAAATATTTCATTTATACCAATGCAACGTAATTAAATGTCAATTTTAGTGGTCAACGGAAAAACCGTCAACTGATTCGAGAAGCTTTCGATTGGATGTTATTCGTCCATGCCGAAATATACGTGCTATTTTATGATTATGTTATTGTTATCTCTCTCTCTCTCTCTCTCTCTCTCTCTCTCTCTCTTTCTCTCCTCCTCTTTTTTCCCCTCATAACCATATAAGATGTGTCACGTCGTGCAGTTATCATTTTCGCTTGATCGAGAAACGCGAAAACACGATTTGACGTTTAGTCTCGAAGATTTTAATACATTTGTACTTTCATGGGAACGACTTTCGATCGTTAAAATGGAACTACGAAATCATATAGAGAGAGAGAGAGAGAGAGAGAGAAATATCGCCAGGGGCGTACTTGAATCATACAAATAAAAAATGTATGTAGCTACGGAAAAAAAATCAAATAAAAATAAAAATAAAAAATGGTTACGGAACGGCGATAATAAAAGCGACTGTAACGATATTGGTATGTATCGTAAAAGAAAAAAAGGAAAAAGAAGAAGAAAAATGAGAGAAGAGAAGGGGATATGTAAATCCCCACAATGTGCGAAACTTAACGCTAGAAATAATTCGTTTGATCGTAGGCTGACGTTTCGATATCGGCTATCGACTGGCACACGTTTTTTTCGATAATCGCACGTAGCATTACATAATAGATCGTGATTCGAGACTCCCTTTGTTTCCCGCTTAATGGTCCGTTTCAGTACAGACTATATTCTCCATTAACGATAAATCGCGATTTCGCATGAAATTCGCAGACGAAGCGAGTATCGGTACTAGGTTCAAGTTCTTTTACGATTCTAGAAAAGTTATTTGCCGTACCGTGATTGACTCATTTCTTATGAAATTACGTTATATTTTCAATTAAAGGGAATACAAACTTTATTTCTATGGGAATCCGTTATGAAAAGAAGAATAAAATAAACAAGTATAAAATAAGATATTATATACGATGCAATATATAATATATAAAAGTAAATGGACGTACAAATAAATGTAAATATAAATAAGAAGGACAGAGAGAGAGAGAGAGAGAAAGAGAGAGAGAATAATATTTCATTATTGCTGGAAAGATACTGATACCCGGTAATTGTAAACTATTGTATTATAGGATAAAAAATAAAGAGATCGTAAAAACATAATCAATAGAGTAATAGTATGAAATAAAATAAGATAAAATAATAGAGAAAAAAATAGAAATAAATATAAAAGCGACAAGAAGTATACATATTTGCTTCAGTGATATATAAAGGATCGAAATGAAGAATGAATGATTACGAATATGATCAAACGACAATAGATAAAATTATTGAAATTTCATGTACCATAAATATCAACCATCCGTAGAAATTAAAGTTAACGAGACAAGTATCTCCACTCGTTGCTTCTTATTTCTCGCAAAGATACTTGACGTCTCGTTTTCTAATCGACGAATTAATTAAAGTCCATCCCTTGACGTGAATAAAAGCGAGCAACACGCTTCACCGCTCTATCGCCAAAGAGTTTTCTTGAATTTCAGGATATCGATGATAATTGCTATTGGCGAACTTTCAACAAAGGGTCTTGCGTTTATACGTCGCTGAACGATCGTGTCGGTACGATCCTTTCCTTCGATTTTTCTCTTTCATTTCGTTTCGGCTCGCTGAGAAAACGAAAGGCGAATATTGAAGTTATCTCGAGCTCGATAACAATAACAAATGACATTTGATTTCTTTAATTGATATACTTGAATTATCTTAGAAATTTCGAAAATTTTAGAATCACAATGAAAAGTTCCCAATCCAAAAATTCTAATTTTAACGAAACTTTGTGAGGATAAAGAAAACTTCATGAATATGTATATACGTGCTATATATATATGTTAGTTAAAGTTATAAATTTTTTTTTTTTTTTTTTTTTTTTTTAATATTTTTCTTCCGCACTCTGATACTTCATCAAGTGAGATGTACTTTTTATATATAAAAAGTTTTTTTTCCATCTCTCTTCTTTCAGTTCATCGAAAAATCCCCCCCCCCAAAAAAAACAAAAAACAAAAAAAAACTGATTCAAAAAACTAATTGTAAAAGCTGATTCCATTCCAAAGTTAATTTCCATTGAAAAAAAAAAAAAATAAGAAAAAATATTGTTCCATGCATAACTCGATGTTCTATTCATAAAGTTTAATAAAAATCAGAATTACCAGTTTAGAATGACACCTTGCCTTGTCATATTGTCGTAAAACATTTAAATAGATAGATTTCAATGGATCTGATTGTCTGCAAATTTTAAATGAATACCATTAACGATTTCAATGGAAACAGTTTGTGACAATGTATATGGGTCACGTTATACCAGCAACTCGTGCAGAACGCGTTTTGCATAAGTATTAGCAAAATCCTTGCGGCAAATTATTAATGACCTCTTCATGTACATACGTATATGCATATCGACGAACGGACAATTTATTAGAGTAAAATGTTCTGTTAAAATTTAGTCCGCCATTGCCGATCCAATAAGACATAAAATTTTACAAATTATAATATCGATTGGCCATTGATCATTAGATTTTTTACAAACATACTTTTCGTTAAAATTTCACTGTTCGATATCGTTATAACGATATTACAGTTGAACTTGAAACGAACTATCTCTTGCTAAAACGTGATCAAATAATATCCCATTATATACATATGTACGTGGATACATACATACATATCCATTCCGGAATAATCAAGCAATTAAGCACAATGGAAGCGTTCCTGTCTTTCATGAAGTTAAAACAAGATTGCACCGGTAAATTAATTGAATTTTCCTGGTATAAACTCTAACTATAGGAACAGTCTCACGCGCTACATCCCGTGGCCTATACGTCCGCATAGATTTAAACTTTAATTAGTGTCAATTAGCTGAGAAACCGATTAACACCTATTATTCTAGATGAAAGACAATTTACACGGATACAAATGTTCCCCTATTTTTTTTTCTTTTTTTTTTTTTTTTTTTTTCTATTTATTTATTTCGTTTCATATTCGACAACAAATTACCTTTGAATTTTTTTTACACGAACGAAAACATAACATACGTTCACTTAATTAGTGGCTTTCCGTATGCAACAAATTACATATAACGAGACTAGGTAGCTAATTGGTATTATTCGTTTCATAACATCTCCATCTTTGTAACACATTGCAATTGAGTGTAAATATCATCGGGCTAATGGTCACGTTATTCGTCAAGTTGAATCGTTTGTTGTTCATAAAATATGTATATAGTATAGCACTCAATTACGTTTCCATTTCCCTATCTCTCCCGGAATTGTCCTGTATAACTCGTGATATTTAATCGAACGATTGTTGGATTTAACATAAACCTGAAAAGCTTACAAAGGAAATAAAAAGAAAAAGAAAATAAAGAGAAAAAAAAGGAATGAAAGGGAGGGGAGACAAAAAAAAGAGGGAAGAAAAAATCCTTACGTTCGCATAATAATCGAAGTACAGTGGATATAAAGCTCTTTGTAGGCAGGTATATCGTAGCGATTCGCCTGGAGAAACGATAACTTCGAATGTAGTAGAGTACTACTGCTCTACGCGAATGGTCCGGAGGGGAAAAACGAAACTTATTGTTAGCTTGCGGGCACGTATTAAATTCGCACGGAACGAACGACTCGTAACGTAGTTTGCCTTTATCACGAATTTCTTTTGAAGAGCCACCACTCCGAGAAAGTTTCTATCCGCTGAGCCTCTGTTAACATCTCGCGAACTCCTCGTGCGTTGTCTATTATCGATAAAATCCAATTGTAGCTTCGTACGACTCTTTCTCTCACTCTTTTGCTATTTCTCTCTCTCTCTTTCTCTCTTTCAGTCCAGTCAGCAAGCCCATTTCATTTTACGAACGCATCGAGAACAAATAGATGACGCTTTTTCTTTCTTTTTCTTGTCTTCTTTGAAAATCCAACGTGGAGTAGAAAAGAGGAGAGAGAGAGAGAGAGAGAGAGAGAGAGAAATCTCCTCGCAAGGAGATCGATGGACTGGGAGGGAAAACGATGTAAGCGTTTGAACGTAGGTCGATTTGTTTGTCAGGATAAAGCAACGCCTTTTTCTTTTTCTTTTTTTGCAACATCCTATGTACCACTTTCCGAATGAGACAATTTTTCTCACCTATTTTATATCCTTATTGTTATTTTGTATCTTTCTTTAATAATATTATATTATGTTATTTTTAAAAAATGAGAAAAAAAATTTAATGATATATGATTTATTGTTAAATGATCAATACGCATTTATTGACTCTAACCTATTTATAATATATTATTTAGTAATTCTAATGAGAAAATGAATTCTCTCAGCAAAACGAATACAACAGCTTCATTTTTAAAAATCTCATAAATTATTCATGTTATTAAGCATTCTTTTTTAAATATATCGCATCATTTTATCATTTTTAAACGATCGTCAACGTCTCCGTATATGTATATATATATATACACGGGATATACAACAGATCGGTATAAGGAGGTTGTAGGTTTTGTAGTTGGAAAATGATACGACGATGTAGGTCATAGTCAATATTATACCGCGAATCTCATTTACTCGTTTGTTCCCAGTCTTTGGTAGTACACGAGAGAGATCGATTTCTTGGAAAATGTACGCTGAAGTGCATGTGCCCTCTTACGTTATTCATTTGTCGATATATAGGTTGCAAGAGAAACATCGATGATATTACTATACAATCAATACAACAACAATCAAGAGACGTAAAACGAAACAGTCACGTTTTATGATAAATTTTCATAAGTCATTGTTAAGATTTTTTGTTTTTTTCTTTTTGATTGTTTTCACTTCCTTCCCAAAAAATATTATAATATCTGAAATATCCTCAAAATCTGATCACGTTCTTGTCTTGTGTATTTGTTTACGTCACCTGACTCGTCTCATTGAACTGACTAATATATGTTCATTGAATTTCTAACAACGAAATAACAATTACGATAGGATACAATTTTATATAGTATTTATTGGTTATTATTTTCACGCTTGAAACTTATCTTTGTCAACCATTTTTATCGTGGAATAGTCGAACGACGAAAAGCACGAAGCTCTTCTCACGATAAATCCTCGATAAATAGAAATAAAAGATGTCGGTTCTCCTCGAAAGACGGGTGACGTCTTGTATTTATAGGATCGAAGGCGATAGAATCGAAGACCGTTGAGAGACGAGAAACGATCGAGTCGAGTATAGGCGTACATGTATATGTTTGTGTATTAACAATGTGTTTGTGTATGTGTATATAACAACGAAACGATATCATAAATCATTCGGAACCTGCATAAACGTATTACTAGTCGTTGGAATTTACTATTAAACACATGTACCTTTTCTTCGTAGTTTTCAATCCTTCTTGAGAATAGTGAAGGAAAGAAAAGGAAAGAAATATATATATATATATATATATATATATATATATATATAGCGAGAGAAAGAAAGAGAGAGAAAGGAGAGAATGGAGAAAGTGTGAGAGTATTCCCTGAACAAAAGTAAATCATTGAAACGCGTAGGACGAAATAGGACCATTTTGGAAAAGTTTGGGAAAGCATGTTTTCAACTGGTGGGTGTAAATCATAAGGGCTCGAAACGTAGGGATTCTTTGGATAACGCAAAAAAAGAGAGAAAAAAAAGTCTCAGTATACCGAGCACGTTATAAGCCGGGATGAAAAAAAATCTCTCCCTCTTTTTATTTCTCAATAAATTATTTTTCCTCGACTAATGACGTCGCGACGATATCGCTGTGGGAAACGTAAAAAGGCGTATCTCCGAAATGATTGAACTTTAATGACACGATAAAAATTTCTATGATGGTCGATATGTTCTTGCACGGTACATAATATAACAACCGATACTACTCTGTTAATCGTCGAGAACGATACTTTTTACACCATTTCGTTATAATGTAAGAAAGTATATATATATATATATATATATATATATATATATTATGATTGTATCAAAAAACTTGTTAACGAGATTTTGATGTGAGGGTATCTACGTACGTATGTATTTTTTGAATTTCTCGAACATCGAAGTATACGTATATTATTTTACTTTTCATTACTCTTTTATTTCGATATAATCGATATATCGATTTTTATCGACGGTCCTATTGAAAATTTATTTTTACAAAAGAACTCTTACAATCACGTATTTTCTTCGAACGTGTTGAAATATAAATTTAGATACTTATCAATATTTTTTCAAATGTTTGCTTCAACATGTACGTCTTGAACGTGTCCTTTAAAATAATGAACAATTTGTTTTGTTTATTAAAGTGAAATACTACGGGATAATATTAAATATTTAATATTTGTAAATTATTATTTATCAGTGAAATTGGGCATTATTTTGGTCAAATTATTTATTTACAAGGATGAAACTTTGTTGCATACGACTAAAACTATTTCCTTGAAATGCTACCTTAGGAGAGACTTACATTTTGATACAAACGATATATATGGAAAGAGTGTTTCTATTTTTGATCCTCCTTTAGAATGCGAAAGAAATGCTCTCTTTCTCCGGTTACACTTGAGAAACTATTCCTTCGAGACCAACGTCGCGTAAATAGTCACACACCGTATAGAACACACCGTACACGTACGCGTACCTTCGAATTACTACTTCCACTCAACAAAAACTATAAATTTAACGAATTTGATGGCGGACGACAGAGACAACGGTTGGTAGTAACGTTTAACTACGATCTTTTACTACGTTCCCGATGTTCCCGAATGCCTCCAGTCGAGCTATTCGTCGAAACGGTAAAAATCGACTGGATTTACTGTCCAACTGACTCGACAAATCAATGAAATCTAAAAAAATAAAAAAGAAGAGGATAGAGAAAAAAAAAAGAATTCTCCGAAAAATTGTTTTAGGAGTATCGACGTATTTCTAGCAATCTGATGGATATTATAGAGATTTATTTTACATTTTCCTTCTCTTTTTTTCTTCCTTTCGTTTATTTTATTTTTATTTCCTTGAAGTTTCAATTGCTTCGTGGAATATTAAAATCATGAGATGTACGAGGCTAGATAATTGATCATGCGACGGCTCGAACTATTTTACCCATAGTTTCTCTCTCTCTCTCTCCCTCTCTCTCTCTCTCGTTCATTTTTCTTCCTTTTCTTTTTTTCACGATTCGTCCATAACCCTGAAAACAATGCACCCGCGGCACGTATCCGTATTGTCGTTCGTAGCAATCTACGTGTCACGCGATTCAGCGAATTACACTTTTCGCCGCTCATACAACGTTTTTTCCACCACGAGAGAGTGAACGGAAAGAGAGAAGGAAAAAGAAAAAGAGAAAGAGAAAAAGAAAAGAGAAAAGAGAGTTACACTTTATGGAGATGGAGATCGAAATTGGAAATCCCTTTGAATGTTGAACGTGCCTTTCGTTCAACGCGAACTCAGGCGTTTCGGTCGTCGATTGCATTCGGTTGGTCACTTCTTTCATTTCTTATTCGATATTTCTCTTCTTTCTTTTTCTTTTCTACAGGCATGTTTTTATAATCCCATACAATTTCAATTTAAATATTACAATAATCGCTATGTCCATTTGTTTAATTACACATATTCTATAAGAATTCTATAAGAATATTTCATATTATTATTATTATCATAATAAATTGTGATATACGTTTAAATATATGTTATATAAAATAAATAGAAAGATATAAAACGATCGTCATATAGTACATACACGCAATTGAAATAAAATTGGAAAAAAGTTAGATGTACTTATGTTTGAATTTCATTCAGCAAATCCGGCACGTTTTAGAGACGATAGTATTTTCGTATATACGCTGAAAGAACGTATAAGAACATAGGTCTCTTTTCATGAAATCGTAACCGAGCGAAGCGTAACGTCGACGTAAACAAGTAACGTACCGCCATATCACGAGACATTAAGAACCCAGTGAGTTCGAACCGAACGTCGTTCCGCCTTTCCACTCGCGTTAAAGACGATGACAAGGAAGAGAAAGAGAAGGAAAAGGACAAAGGCAGCCTCCCGAATGGTAGAAGGCGAAGAAAGCTCGGAAGAATGGAAACGGTTAGAAAAATATCCATGTCGCTTCCATACGTGAATGTCCAACTATGCTCGTATTTTCAGGCAGGCCGCGAGAATACCGCGAGAAACGACGTCGACGACAACGACAACGAATACGACGATGGCGACGACGAAGACGATGCTTGTGGCGTCGTCGGCTGCGGTAAGAAAAGTTTTCTGAAGAACGAAGTAATTTAAAAAGTTTCTGCTCCATGACATCGCGCGATAACAAATTATCCTTGCTCCATTATCTACAAATGCGATTATGATAAGAAAGAACCGACTGGGGTAAACTTTAATGCAGTGAGTTTTAGTTAGTGTTACCTAGCTGACTAGCTTACCCAGCTCCTTCATGGTTAGCATCGCGATGATATGAATATTCTAATATCTATAGCCATTCGTGGGAACGGCTAGTTATTCTTTCTAACGTTCCCACAACACATATATACATATGTTACATATATATATATCTATATATATATATATACATATATATATATATACATATATATATATATACATATATATATATATACATATATATATATACATATATATATACATATATATATACATATATATATATGGGTAAAAGGTGTACGCGTAAAAATGAATTTGTATTCTTCTCCGCGAACTTCTTTTGGATCTTCGCGCTTATGGAAAATTAGAAAATATTGTGCACTTTCTTACTTCCTAACAAACGTCACGTCGACTTTTCTTTCTCACGAACCTACTAAAATATAGTCTAATCTTAAGATAAGCTACGACTAGTACACTCGTTTCATACGGAGCAAAATATACAATATATGTATATATAGGTGTATAGAAAATGATGATATAAGTGAGAACGTCTACAATAGTAA
This sequence comes from Vespa crabro, assembly GCF_910589235.1. NCBI lineage: Eukaryota > Metazoa > Arthropoda > Insecta > Hymenoptera > Vespidae > Vespa > Vespa crabro. Next base: position 5,026,528 of record NC_060961.1, read on the forward strand.
ATTGAAATTAGAAAATAAATTTTGTTGAGTATGAACCAATTCCAAAATTAGAATTTAATTATCAGTCGTTATTCGTAAATTATATTACGTTCGTTCTATTTTTTTTTTTTTTTTTCAAAAACATTGATCTCTTTTGAAAATTTGTAGTTATGCAGTATGTTAGAGAAAATCAAAATGGCATATCGAAAGTTATCGAAACTCGAATTTCACGTTTTATGTCTCATAATTTCAATTGATGACACTCTTGATAGAAGATATCACGCATACAAATGTTCAGAAACCGATTACACACTGATCTTGTTGAGTCACGTTCAGTCCACATACGTGGCAGGTCATCTAAGCTTTAAACACTATGAAACGATCTTACACAAAACGAACGTTAACAGTTATTGGCTGATATGTGTTATCAGAAAGAAATAGGAAAAAATATAATTTCGAAAAGAAGATAAAAGATCCAAAATTAATAACGACAATTTCGTACATATTTTTTCTTCTTCTTCTTTTTTTTTTTTTGTTTTTTGTTTGTTTTAAATGAAATGAAAACGAGAGAAAATATTCTAATATTCTCAAGATTAAATTCGTGAATAAGAAGAAAGCGTGGGATACCGACGAATGGCCTCGTATTTTATAAGAAGGAGAAAAGAATACGCTCGAACAAAGAAACCTAGTTTGCAAAAGTATCATATTTGTACTAGCAACGTCGTCGTGCCTTCCCTATTTTAATGCGAGACGTATCTATTCCGCAGCTTCTTTTTATTCTCTACAGTGTCTTTCTGGTCTACGTGAACTGGATAAGGATCATCTCACATTTTCTACTTTTTTTTATTTTTTTTCTTCTTTCCCTTCTTTTTTTTTCTTTTTTTCTATTTTTTTTCTTTATTTTTTTTTTTTTTTTTTTTTTTTTTTTTTTTTTAATTTATACATAATTACACGGGTATTGGAATCGACGGAATTGTGATAAGAGAAAATGAATCTACAATATTAATCTTTGTGTTTCTCGTTTCTATATTTAATTATATAATCCATTTGTTCTCTTTCTTTCTCATTTTGTCTCTTAAATGAAGTTAATTATTTTTGTGTGACACATCGCATTGATTTATTTTGCGTTCATCGGATAATGATTATTCAGTTGTTTAGTTTGACTAATCGAAGTTACTAAATTTTGAAGTATATGCTTCTTTTCTTTCATTTTTTTTTTTTTCATTTTTTTTTTTCATTCTTCTTAGCTTAATAACAATGGACTTGGAAGAAATTTGATAGGCAGATTGTGCGATTAACAGTTTATTTTATCGGGTGGTGTTTTCCTAATCGACTGATTTTATCACGTCACTGAGAGTTTGGGGAATTGCTTTAAGGGCCATTGCACACTGTCAATCAGTCGCCAGTAACCAGGTCACTAATTTTAAGAGAGTATATGGGCGCGTACGCACTTGGTCATAGTGACTAACGAATCCCCGGCAACTATGAAAACACGAGCGATGATTCGTTTGTTCACCGAGTTTGGTCACCTAATTTTTTAGTAGTTCGTCAAGCCGATCGTCGGTGACTGGTCGACAATGCGCATGCACTTAAAAAAAAATGGAATTTCTTTATTAAAAAAAAAAAAAAAAAAAGAAAAAAAAATAACTGCATAAAGACAAAAAATGTATGTCGACAAAAATTGAGTGTCCTAAGTTTTCCTATTTTTTATTGCGGAAGACCGAATGCCCAACGAAACATATTTTATATATTATCACATTTTCCAGTATTATAAAATCATATTCATTAATGGATAGGATATTTATTATTTATCATCTTGTCTTGTGTTCTTAATAATGAACATAAAAAAAAATAGAGGACCAGTCAATGGCCTACAAGAAACTAACTTTTGTTAAGAAAAAAATAAAAAAAATCTCTTCCTCCAAGTAACACGTATGAGTATCGATGGATGTTACGATGCTATCTCGTAGAAGAGCGTAAACACTCTTCGATGATTTATGTAGGCAGTTACTTGTGGTCGATCGAACAAAGTCGGAAACACGCGAGCTCCAAAAGAAGAAGAATGCATGCTTTCGTGAATAAACGCAGGCGCATTCACGTATATGTGTGTACGTGTATACTTTCCAAAATTTCCTATCTACTAATTTATGTCGATGGCACGTCGAGACGAATCGACGAGGTCGGCAGGGCCAAGCACAAAGTTGAGAATAATCGAAGTTCGACGGTGAATGCGGAGAACCAACGGCAACCACCTAGAGTGATACCGGTAGAAACTTTACCATCAGCGCATTCGAGATCCAAACCGAGTAGTGAGCGAGCGAGTGAACGAAAGAGCGAGCGAATGAACGAAAGAGAGAGAAAGCGAATGAATGAAAGAGCGAGCGAGCGAGCGAACGAGCGAGAGAGCGAGCCAAGTCATACCGAAGGGAAGCAAACTAAAGGGAGAGGGAGAAGCAAATACCGCGTAAAAGCACGAATAAGATTTAAATCAGGACTGACTGCTAGCATAACGTACACGGTAGAGTTATCGACGAACTAAACTATTTGCACGACCTCTTCGCAAGCAAACGTTGTAAGTTTCTTTGACTCGATGATGAAAGAGAGAATAGAAATAAAATTCGCCGGCCCTTTATATGATCTATAACGTTTATACCCTTACCGTTAAAACCTTTTCGGTAAAATCTAAAACATTTCTATTCGCTCATCTGATTCTTATTCTTCCGAATAAGAATAATCTCGGTTGAAATAGAGAAAAGAGAGAATACTTTTTCTTATGTATGTATACATACATATACATATACATATGTATATATAACTCTTCTGTATATTTCTTGAATTAGGTCATGACAAATACATATATATATATAAAATTCTGGTAAGGATGACAAGGTATTGATGAAAAGACGCGTACGCGAAAATTGTCAAATTACCAAGTTTACGAATTGTAAAATGAATCTATAACATCAATAAACCCTTCTGTCTCTTTTTCCCCTCTTTTTTTTCTATTTCAAGTAGCATAAAAGAAAATAGAAAGATTATAGAGTTTGTTCGTTATATAGCGTATATGTACTTACCAAAGTATAGAACGAAATAAAGAAAAACAGAATAAACATAGTACTGTTACGTAGTACCGTGCAAACAAACGTCCAAAGATACTCTTTTTCAAGCTCGTATCGAGGATCCCTCCTTTTTCTCTCCTCCTCCTCCTTCTCCTCCTCCTCCTTTTCCTCCTCCTCCTTCCACCAGGACGAGTAAAAAAGAAAGAAAAAGAAGGGGTTTTATTTTCTTCTTTCTTTCATTCCCAGGAAACCATTATTTCGTCGAGGCGAGCTGAAAAATTATTTTCTCCTTCCCCCTCCCTTGCAACAATTCGATCGCTGAAGCAAGTCGGCCGTTATCCAGCCGATCTCATCATCGGATCGCTCCTGTCGCGATGGTAACGTCGTGGAAAAGAGAGAGAAAGAATAAAGGGTTTGGGAAGGGACATTGGCGTAAAGGATCGGACGAAGAAGGAGTTGAGTCTCGAGTGGAAAGTTGCATGTGCAGCGGAACGTAATCCTCTCGATGTTTCGAAATTCAAATGACTTCGTTCTTTTCCTCCTTCCCTTCTTCTATCCAAGAGGAACGTCGCGACGTCGTCCTGTCGTCGTCGTCGTCGTCGTCGTCGTTGTCGTTGTCGTAGTAGAAAGAGACGACAAGGAGGACTATCATTCCTTTTACACGGATGGACAAGCGAACGAAAATGCTCATCTGGATTACCACTTGCTTGTTCGATCCTGATTTTACGATTCTCTTAAAGGAAAAGATACTCGTATACGAGCAATCGAATTGCAATTTTCATTTTATCATTCGTATAAGTTATCTATGTTTATTTATTAAGAATTATAAAAAAAAGAAACGTAAATAATATACGAATTGTTAATCAAGGTTCTGCATAAGTTTGCTAAACTAATGTACGAAATTAAATATATTCTTCTAAGGAATAACTGAAACAACATAATTTAGATTTATTTGTTGAATTTTCAACGACCCAGTGATCACATGATCTTAACACAGTTAGTATTCGAAAGGAGTAAAAGTAGGGAATGCAGAGGAAACGTCGCATGTACATACATGCTGTAGCATGATAGTCGTACTCTCTAATGTTCATGTATTTACTTATCCGCATATATATATATATATATATACACGTGTATAGGTAAAGCGTCGTGGCAGCAGATTCACTACATCCCAACCAAATTTAGGAGGTGCACCAACGGTGATGGCGGCACCCAAACACACCATGATTTATGTGTAAATGTGTGTTGTACTTCCGTATGTTCATGTGCACCCTACATCCCATGTTGAAACAGAGAGCATGAGAGACAGAGATAGAAAGGAACATTGTGCGTGCCGTTGCCGCAATATTCAATGTCGGAAACGTCCAGCAGCCTCGAGGCGCCTCCTAACATCGATGACTGGCACATCGGTATATTCTACTTCATATAGATTCACTTTACTAGATATTAACACTATAACAACTTTACTAGATCATTACGCTATAACATCAGTCTTACTATTTGTTCAAGAATTCTCGGAAGTAGAATTTACCAATCGTTAAGTATACCTCGTTAATTCTTATATACATATATTTGGAACGTACACGTTAATTATTTCAATTTATTTTCAATTAAATCAAACACAAAATACAAAATATAAAATAGAAATTATTATTTACATTTATTTATTTTATCACATTCTTTATATTAAACAAATATAAAATAAAAATAAAAATATCGTTATATGTTCGACGCAACGTTGATCGGCTAAAATAGAAAATTTATATATTAGAAGATTTTCATAAAAGAAGAAGGGTATTATCCGAAATCGATGCTACTCATTGAAAGGAACCTCGCGTAAATAAGACAAACCGGAAGTGTATACAGTGTGATTTATACACATGCAAATAGGAGGCATTTTCAAAGAGCGCATTCGCGTTTCGTAGTATCACCAAGAGAAAGAGTAAGAGAGAGAGAGAGAGAGAGAGAGAGAGAGAGAGAGAGAGAGAGAAAGAGAGAGAGAGAGAGAGGGAGGGATATTCAGACGGAGATACCAGGGTTGCTTCGACTCAAATGTTTGACTATCGAATTTCAACATCTTCATCCCCCTATCCTTCTTCGCTACTATCCGTATAGATAATAACATAGCACATGCTATAGTAGTGTATTGAAATGAAGGAATAAGAATGAAAGAGAGAAAGAGAAAGAGAGGAGAGGAGGGGTGGGAAAGGAATAGAGAGAATGTCCTTACATCAGATTCGAGTCTTAGTACACTTCATATACGTGTGTGTTTGTAGGTAGATATGTTTGTATGTATATATATATATATATATATATATATATATATATATATATATGTATGCTCGTCTGCACCTACAGAAACGTGAGAGCAGTGTCGAACGTAATCGTATTAAGGCTGCAAGAAATTTCGGTGCACTCGCCAGGGATGCTTATTGCTTACGTGAGCATGGCAATGGCACGTATGGCTTGAGGTGCGCGCATCTTGTGGGATATACGATCGAGCGAGCGACGTAGAAACGATCTTAACGATGTCTCTCTCTCTCTCTCTCTCTCTCCCTCTCTCTCTCTCTCTCTCTCTTCATTCCTTTCTCAAAGAGGTGCAAATCTCGAGAGAGCCTGTAAGTAGGATTACTACATTCAACGATGTTAGATGTTTTGTAGACTGTAAAATGCGTTTGTACATAGTGGCCTATCTCTCTCTCTCTCTCTCCCTCTTTTCCTTTTTTTCTCTCTTTTCCTCTCTCTCTCTCTCTCTCTCTCTTCGAAAGATCTTCTACAATGCAACGACTCCAGGATGAATATCAAGATGTATCTATTCGAAACAAGTCTCGCATACTATATTGACTTCTTGAACACAATTATTGTAAAGTTTGCAAGAAGTAATCATAAATGTTTGGAATCGATTTTAATATTATTTATATATCGTAGATAGTGAATATTTCTATGTAATGTTGAAAAATAATTTAGAAAGTAATATATTCGGAACTAAATGTTTTTGTCACTTCAAAGGCTTTCAACAAATTTTAATCAAACTACGTATAATGAATGCATATAATTATACTGTACAGATTAAATTGATGAAATGTTATTATAAATTGCACTTTATCATTTATACATTAAGAACAAATAGTGCAATTAATGTGTACAATACGTCATACAACATTTTATAATTTATTTTATGAAAGAAAACATAATTTTGAGAGGAACATCACAAAATTAATAATATAAATATTTGATCTTTTGAAATCACGAACATTCAGACCTTTCGTAAATAATACTATATACAAATTTCTTATTACTATTGTTATCTAAATTGAAAAAAATATCTTATGAAATTTTGAATCGTTTTGCCATTAGAGATAAGTCACATTTTGATGTCTGACCATGTCAAAATACTCATCATAGTAGAGTTCGATACATAGTTGAAAATAGGAAAATGCGAGCAAACATACACGAGTAGTCGTTCTGTGTAGGATATTGCAACGAACAAAACGTCGCTCTACGCGGTAACTCGACAAACAAAACGGAACATACTGTCTGCCTAAATCGCGCCAATCGATCAATCGATCGATCGAGCTCCCGATCAACGAGTCTATTCTCAATTAGCACCAGTCCGATTAACGACCGTATATATCGGAGCCATTCGGGTACGTGCGTGTTTAGATTTAATTGCACGACAAACCCGTAACTCGTTCGACTCACCGATTCACTATTTTATTTTTTGTATTCATACATACATGTAAAATTCATTGTATCTATTTAACGACGTATCAATTCAAACTACGCCAGTTTTTCTGTTGAAAAATTGGCATATTTTCGAAAGATCCTAAATACGAAATATATATGTATATTACATTTTTCTTCTACTCGAGAAATATCATTTTACATTTCATACTTGCATATAACTCGTGCATTCGATTTTCATATATATAAGTTTCAAATATCTTTACTGTAGGAAACATCGTTTTTTACTTTACAAAAAAGTATTACGTTACATCGTTTGTTGGACCCATAAAAGGAGAAAAAGAGAGAAAGAAAGGAAGAGAGAAAGAAAGAAAGAAAGAGAGAAGGAAAGGGAGAGGATGAAAACTTGAGGATTTCGCTAGTGCATGGAAAACATTTATTCGCTCGACTTCACACAAGCCTCAGTTCGTTCGTTCCCATATCGAGGGGTCTCCTTGACGATGCGATGACGAAAGAGCGAATTCTGCGTGTGCAATAACTCCTTTTTAGTCTCTCTCTCTTTCTCTTTCTCTCTTTCTCTATCTCTCTTTCTCTTTCTCTTTCTCTCTTTCTCTATCTCTCTTTCTCTCTCTCTTTCTCTCTCTCTCTTTCTCTCTCTCTCTCTCTTTCTCTCTCTCTCTCTTCCTTTTCCAGTTCTAGTAGCGTGAGTAAACGAACATGCGGGCCATTCTGCATCCATGGAATCGTAAAAGCACAAAGAGAACATGACGTTTTACATTTGCATCCAACGACTATCCTTGCTACTTTTCAACAAACACGAATGAAGAGAAAGAGAGAGAAGAAAAGAGATCGTAAATTATCTTTCCGAATGATCATTGAGAATGTAATAGAAAGAAAGAAAGAAAGAGAAAGAGAAAGAGAGAGAGGGAGAGAGTATGTGTGTGTGTGTGTGTGTGTGTGTGTCTTACTTCTACGTACGATCGAATAACTTCTACTGCGACATTGCAATTACAGTCAACGAAGAGAAGGTGGTATCAGTCGAGAGTACTGACGATATCGATTCTCGCGGGACATATTTTCTCTCAAAGTGAAATAAGTACTTACGATATTGTAAAGCAACAAATACAAAGACACTAGATATATTGTTCGTTTTATAAGGGACAAGTCACGGAATTGGGTCGGTTTTTATCTTTCGTATTATTGAAGATGAAAGTAACTACGGTAACACTTAAGAGAAAACTAAATTCGTTAAAAAGTAGATCTTATTGCGATCTTCAACTTTTCTTTTCTTCTCCTTTTTTTTCTTTTTTCTTTTTTCTTTTTCAGAAGAAGAAGAAGAAGAAGAAGAAGAAGAAGAAGAAGAAGAAGAAGAAGAAGAAGAAGAAGAAAAATTCTTTCGCAATTTTATTAACGTAACCATATTCAAGAGAACTTCAAACAAGCGCGATTGAATCACCAATCTAATTCACGTTAATCTTTGAAAATTTAATACTCATAATAATAAAGATTTGATAAATCAGAAAATCAAGTTTCGCCTGGGAGCGATAACGATGATTTGAAATCAAGCGGAACCGTCGTCGGAAGTATCGACAACGGTCCATTTCGTTATTTACCCATGATTTCGCTCGAATTGCCGGTGACAAAATCACCGGGATGTGGGGGAGCAAACAAAAGAGATAAACCTGGGGCCTGGCGTGAGAGAACTGAAACACGAACGACCGAGATAGCACGCATAATGAAACGTTTTCATTGGACGTTGTTAAGCTGGCCGGTAAGCTAACGTTATACGTATAAATTGAAATAAAATAAAAAAAATAATAAATAAATAAAAGGAAAACAAAGAAACAAACAAGAACAAGAAGAAAAAGAAAAGAGAAAAATAGAGAGAAAGAGAAAGAGATAATGATAAAGGAGGAGGAGGAGGAGGAGGAGCAGAAGGAGAAGGAAGAGTAGGAAAGAAAGAAATAGAAAAAAGTGAAAGCAAATGAGAAAAAATAAAAAAAAAGTGGAAGCAAGTCACCTGGCTGCCAGGTTTTGTGCGGTTCAACGAAATTCAACAAATTCCCCTTTCTTGTCCCTTCGATCCCCGTGCCTTTTCACGAACCCCATAACACCTTCGCGTTCGACCAAACCCCAAAGTTTGCTTCATGTCGAGTATATCTCTTTTCTTTTCACCGTTACCCTCCCGTTAAATCGTTGCACTTTTGAGAGTTAATTAATGATCCCCGTGGTAATTGATTATTCCGCCCATCCGATGGTCGCTCCTGTGCCGTACATTATCATTGGATTTATCGCCGTTATAAACTTTGCGCCAGGGTATATCGTTCGAGCGGAATATCACAGCCGAGCGATTCGTTGAAAAGATATTGGCTTAATTAAAGTCTTCTCTCTCTCTCTCTCTCTCCCCCCTCCCGTTCTCTTCTCGTTTTCTCTCACTTTCTATTTATCTAGTCATTTATCTATCTATCTCAAAGTAACGGAGTTAATTCGGAAGGACGTTTTCTTTATTTTTGTTTTCTTTTTTCCTTCTTTTCTTTCTTCTTCTTTCGGAACGGAAAAAACATGGAGTAGTACACACCTTTCGCATGAAAATCAAAGCCAACGAAAAGAATAAGAAGAAAATGAATAAAGAAAATGAGGAAGGAAAAAAGGGAAAATGGAGAAAGAAAACAAAAAAAAAAAAAGAAGAAAAGAAAAAGAAAAGTAACAAGCTTGACGGCGTACGCGTCCGTTTCTACTTTGAAAACGATGTGGCGTTAACGTGGCGCCGAGCGTTAACGCGCCGTGACACAACGATCTCGCCTCTATATTGGGATTATTCGCATTCGAGCTAACTGAAACGTTAACGCAGGACCTTTTCGCAGTATCGGTCTGCCCGTTTAACGAAGCGAAATAGAAATTTGCAGGAACGTAAGCCGTAAGCGAACGTCAGAATTGGAATTTTTCGAGGAACGCTCGATCGTCCCGTAAAATCGTGATCGTTGCAATTTTCTTGATCTTTTAAGCGTAAATATGAAAACGAATAATACAATTCGTTAGTCTTCAAATGAACGTAAATATCATTACCACGTTAGAATCTTAAGATTATCACGTACAATTTGAAATAAATTGATAGAGATTATAATCTATTATCTTTGTATGTATATATTAATAAAAATTAATTATCGTTACTCGTTATATACGTTCGAAAATATTAAAAATATATGAGAATAAAAAGTGGAAGATAAAAGGGATGAAAATATTGATATTCTCGTTGGAAGAAATAATTGCGACTTGTTGTCTATACGAGGAAGCGAGAAGAAAACGAGGAGGAAAGAGAAAAAGGGAGAGAATTCTTGGTAGTGAAAACAGGGCGTAGAAGGAGGATGTATCGTGTCACATGCTTGTTTGCAGTTCCCCGTGCTTCTCTACCGCGATTCGGCATCCTGGCATGCCTATCCCTGGTCTCGGCTCGTATACACCCCTGTCTCGTTGCATGTTTCTATATCTATGTTGGTGCATATAAACATATAATCTATATACGTGCATATACATAGATAGATATATAATACACGTTCAGGAGATATGAGAACGGTTGAGAGCTCAACACTCTCACCCTTTCTTCACCACCTTTTTCAACCACTTCTCACCCTCATCTCTCTCTTGTCATCGAAATATCTATGTAAGCTCGGTGGTTGTCGTTCCTTCTAAGAAGAAATTCCTATAGGTTCGTGTCAGGAAACGCAAGGCGATCCGTGATGAGAAAAATTGAAAGGCTACGAGGGTGAGTGAAATAAGGGGAAGTCATCGTTTTCTTTTACTCCTTTGTTTGCGTACACTTGAAGCGTCAAGTTTTCTCTGTCAGTTAAAAAGTGACGGTCGAGGGAAAAATATCGTAATATGATTTATAATGAAATTAAAGTTCCATTCTTATTATTTTCCTTATGAACGATAAATAGAAGAGAAACAGATAAGTTTTAAAAAGAAAATTCAAGTAATCTTTATACGATTACCCTTAATAAAGTTAATTTTTATATAATTTCGTATATCTCTGATACGGTGCAAAGATTCCGGCATCGCATAATTTTGTTCGTTTAGATTTTAAAAATGATTTAACTTCTTTTCTGCCAACATTCAGTTATTATTTTTGCATCGCAAGCTTTCTTTGTCTACCGAGAGGCATCGTAAAATGTGCACACCACGGGCGGCTTCCTTGTCGTCGTTTTAAAACAAAACGAATTTTCTTAGATTTATTCGTGGAGATACTTTTGGCGAACGTTCACGAGAACATAAATAACGCGGACAAGTTCGGTACTTCTCCGTTTATTTCATTTATTTCTCCCCAATCCTCCCCTAACCCTCAACCCCAACTTCTATATTCGAAGGTGTAATCGTGGAAGCCACGATATATCGCGATTCTCGCGGTGATTTAAAACTCTCGAATCTGTTTATCGAGAGAAGCTTGCTTGATTTACGTAACACGAAGTGAAACTCGCCACGGCGAAAGGACGATACGTTCGAAGTTTCGAGAATACGATCGAAGGAGGAAACATTTTCGTAAGATGTGAAGGTATATAGTTCGTTTCGATTCGAAAGCATGAGAGATAGTCTTTCGCATTTACGGAATTGATAGACCTATCCCTCCCTTGTAGAAACTCGGAAACACCCGACGATAAACGGGAATGAAGTTCGTACGAAACGACGAGGACTGTTAGCTCCAGTAAGTATTTCAAAGCTCTTCCGTCGATTACTATCGCGTTTTCGAACGTTTCGCGTGAACGCGAATGCAACTTTAAAGGATGACGTCAAAATCATATAATGAAGTTACGGATCAAAAACGAAGAGAATATACTTCGATCATTTATAAAACTTTAAACCGGTACTTATAGAATATAAGTTCTTTATTTTCTTCTTTTACTTTTACAAGAAGAAAAGGTTAACCAGTTCAAATCGAGGAACGCAAAAGTTTCATGAAAACGCAAAGAGCGAGAGAGTACCATGAACGAGAAGAGACAAGAAGACCGGTGTATCGTAACACGTTTCTCGAGGAATTTCGAGTTGGAATTCTTGAAATTCGTTCGAGTCTTGTAGAAAACAGAAACGGGAATTAAGAAGGGGAAAACGGAACAGACATTCTATCCTGTTTTCATCGATGGCAGTAGGATCCATTGGTATCACTCGGAATAACCCTTCATTCAATTGTGTTTCCACGAAGGAAGAGAACGGAATCGTAAAGGAGAAGGAAAAACAAAGAAAGGAAGGAGAGAGAGAGAGAGAGAGAGAGAGAGAGAGAGAGAGGAAAAGGAAGACTCGTTAAAGACTCGCATACGTACAGGCCGATGAAGATGAAAACAATTAACTGGCCTCCAAGCGTAATCAGATTTCTGTCTACGTAGAAAACGACGTTATTCACAAATGCGAATGCGTAAGGTATTCACGTATTAAAAGGAGAATGAGAAAGAGAGAGATAGAGAGAGAGAGAGAGAGAGAGAGAGAGAAAATAAAAGGAAATTGTAGGAAGAAAGAAGTCTATACCGGAGAGAGTTAACGATCCAATCGTTGCTCTCATTGGAAGCTGGAAAATCGAGTATTAGCTCGTCCTGTGTTTCTTAATTTTCACAGCCACAATGGTCGTGAAAAGGATAGTCTCGATGGAGTTACCAGGACGATCGATTTGTTAGAATTTTCAAGTAATACCGAAATCGTTGGTCGGACCATGAATGGTCGAGCGATGAAACGAACGAACGAACGAACGAACGAACGAACGAACGAACGAACGAACGAACGAATGAACCCGAAATGGTCAAAATGGCGCGCGAGAGCGGTTCATTTGTTTTAATTACATCCGCTCGTTAACGTGCCCTTGCGGTACTACGAAAATGCCGGAGAGATAGAAACGACCGAGTGGGGGAGGGTATGGATTTTCGCGAAACACGTCGACGCGTCGATATATCCGCCTATGTATGTTTGTATATGTGTATATATACACGTGTACGTACGTGATAGAGATTGGATGGGCGAATAGTGGCAAGAGTAGAGATAGATAACGACCAGAACTGGTCGGAACACGAAAAGATTGCCTTAACTTTCGCCATAAATAAAGAAATGCGCAAGGAGGAGAGGATAATGCAAGGAGGAATGCAGAGCGATAAGCCGCTTTAATAATAATAAACGAGCAAGGAGTGGGACAAAGCTCTCTCTCTCTCTCTTTCTCTCTCTCTCTCTCTCTCTCTCTCTTTCTTTTTCTCTGTCTCTTACTCTTCTATATACTCCTAAGAGAAATACCTTATTATTATACTCCACCGTTGGAACAAGGTTTATGCTTATCCCGAACATTATCTACTTGCAATTTTTTTACCAGAGATACTTCAGCCTCCTTTTATATTTTAATTACTTTTCGAAACTTTTAAATCAAAGAACGGAATTAATCCTTCCGTTTTAACTCCTCACATGGGAAATGTAAACATATAAAATATCATTTCGACAATCATTTTTAATCTAAAGATCAAATTTATTTTTATTTGATAATTAATTATCTTCAAAGAACACGTAAATTAATTTTCTATTAATCGAAAAAAATAATTGTATAATGTACTGCTAATTAACGAGTAATAATTCTCTCCTTCTTATACTTTTTTCCTCCCCTTCCTTTTCCTATCTTTCAATATTTCGATAAAATCGATTAAAATCGACAAACGGAAAATCAACTCGATCGTTTGATCGTTATAAACGTCATACGCGAGAATCTTCGAATCTTCTCCGATATTGCAATGATAGAGAGAAAGAGAGAGAGAGAGAGAGAGAGAGAGAGAGAGAGAGATGAAAACGGCTCGCAACGATGATACACCCTAGCGTACGACTCGACTGCATAATATGCAAATCAACGACCAAGCGCGGCCGATCCACGAACACTCACGCACTCATACTCTAACACTCTCTCATTCTCTCTCTTTCTCTCTCTCTCTCTCTCTCTCTCTCTCTCGCTCTCTGGAAATTACTGATGGAAATCTCGTTCGGTATCTACCTACTTAATGAATAGATACGCGAGAGTGCACCCCTCCGGATCCTCACGGAAATTCGAAACGATTCGGTCAACGATAAACTCGATAACGTTTCGTCCTAATGCTTGTCTCGCGAATTCGTGTTTCTCCTATCAAAACGCACGTAAAGATAGCAAAACGATTCTCCTCTATTCGCGATTCGGCTTTTGAAAACGAGATAATTCGTAGGGACACCGTGTTTCATTGGTGGATCTTATATAAAAAGAAAAAAAAGAAAAAAGAAAACAAAAAAACGTAAAAAAAAATCCTATACCGTTTGTACGATTTATCTTGACGACATATCTATGCAAATGTTTCGTAAAATTTCAATAAAATCGGCTGGCTCGTATTGTTAAAATTTAATTATTCAGCATTGTATGATTGTTGTTTTAAAATTATACAAATAATTAATCTGTTATTGTATTTTCACGTAGGTTTACATAAAATAAAAATAATAATAATAATAATAATAAATAAATAAATAAAAAGATTCATTAAAATTGTGATAATCTATTAATAACAAATTATAATTTACAATAGAAATGACAAATTGAAAAATAAAAATTAATGAAAATGACAATTTTCCTCTTTCTGTCAGAGAATTGATTATTATCGGACCAGTCGATAAGCAACAGGGATGGGTGTTTCAAGGTAAATTGTCAATAATAGGACGTATCGGTCATCTAGGTCGAATTCGTAGCTTCGAATCGTCGATACCTCGGGATGATATCGTACGTGGATCTTCATCTAGAGGAGGGAGATATCGTCGACCACAGTTCGGATATCGATTACTGTAACCGTAGAGAGATCTAAGACCTTCCGTTGTCCATTGTGATCTACTTGTCTTGGACACTCCGAATATACTCGAGTAATTATCGACAAATTGTTCTCGATTGCCATAGAACACGAATAGTTCGAACTATCGTTGAAAGTACTCTTTAATATAATTTCGAAGTATCTTTTATTCGATCAGTTTGATCCAATAATTTTCTTTCAAACTGATCATAATCCAATTAATCTTATTATTGAATTAAAAATGTTATCATTGTTTATTTTTCATAATGAAAAAAGAAAATATAAGATGAATTTTTGTAAAAAAAAAATATACAAAATCCGAAGATCAATGAAAAAACTAAATTAATAAATCCATTCTATTTCAGCTCTAAAGAATAATGATTCTTAGAAAAAAAAAAAAAAAGTGTATAAGTCAACTCGAAAAAAACTTCTTCACGAGGTCGTACGAGTTGCCTGCCCTGTAATAGTTTCTCGAGATATACGCCGACTAGCGGAATAGAATCGTCTCTCTTTACTCGCTTTCGCATTCCACGCCTCCTCGTACTATGTATTCGAGAAGAAGAAGAAAAAGTAGAGAAAAAGGAAAAAAAGAAGAAGAAGAAGAAGAAGAAGATAAAGAAGAAAAAGAAGAAGAAAAAGAAGAAAAAAATAGAAAAAGGAAGAGAGCTAGAGGGAAGCAAAAAAAGAAAAAGAAAGAAAGAAAGAAAGAAAGAAAAAAGGAACGTCGGATTTAAAACGCCGGAGGCTTTCGAGCGCAAAGTGCTCGAGCCAGCAAGCCCTCCCTTACACCCTTTCTCACTCCCGGATAATTTCCACGTTGGTTCCACTCGGAGTTCCCTTTAGACGAGTAACTTAGAACGAGAGGCAACTTACGTACTTTAGGCTTTGCTCTCGTGCGTGCTTTTACTTTTGGTGCCGGCGCGTAACGCCCACCGCGAAGTGTTTTCCATTTGGCTGACCTTGCAGCAACGTACTGCGGCAACCTAGTAACATATAGAAAGAGAACGAAGAGGAATACGTGGTTAGAAATTTTTTTAAAACGACTCCTTAAACTGTCATTCACGTGAAACCGTATAACTTGTTTGGATAGTTACTATGTCGCAAACAGATCGCAATTAAAACTAAAACATCGTCCTTAATGATAAGATCCGTAATGTTTCTCTAACGTTTATTAGCACTACTTGTCGTACGTATTCTAGAGAATAATTAAAGGCTATGAAGTATTTAATCCTGTAAAACGTATGTTAAAGTACATAAGATGTAAGAACAAAATCATAAGATTAAATAAACTATAATATAAAAATGTATCATAATCATAGACATAAGCGGATGATCAAACACTTCGATATGATATATATAAGACTGCGTCCAATCGATCAGAATTCTTGTTGAGCGGCACTTTCGCTCTAACAAAGCTTGCTTAAACAAACAATCTCTCATCGTATACATACACACTATTCACACTATCTATAAACACATATATTTTACAATAAAAAATTTTATTTGTAAGAATGATCGATTTAAAAATAATTTGATTTGTGTATATTAAAAATATCGATCTATGTGTTAAACCATTCTCGAAATTAAATCTACATATTTGTGTATTCATACAAAGGCATACATAAATATTTATACAGATAATAATAAACATAAATAAACATAAATTAGTCTATATATGTACAGAATTTACGAATTTATAAACGATTCTCAGTTAATGATAATAAAATAACTTATCTATGGTAATTCAATGCCTCAAACGAATAAAGATAATAAAATTAATCATTAAGATTTATATTATTTAATATCAAATTTTTATTCTAATATTTACAAATGTCTACAAAAAATATTTTCTTTTCACTGATAGTTACACTTTCTACGAGATTTTCATATCTAAAAAATTTCAGAATTTGTTCGTCCCATTTGATAATATTCGATTCGTTGTAACCATTGATAACAATTTTACGTATCATTAATGGGTTATGAATAAGTTTTGAAGATATACTCATAAAGGAACATGTCGAGAATTTATAATTCGGAAATTGAGGAAGCAATGTTATTGTTTCACCCAATCCTATTGATTTCAAATCGAATGTCAGATTTACGAGCGGAATGTCTGATAATCAATATAAAATGAAGTAGACATCCAACGTACATAAATCACACCTTTGATTTATCTTTCATTGAGAAACACTATTTTCAAATATTTATATTAATTTATTAAAAAATTATTATTATCTATATTTGATAGAATATTTGATAATTAATCCTGTTGAATAAAAGTAAAAAAATCATTTGCAACGAAACAAATAAAAATCACTTATAATTTCATTGATATTAGATTTACGATCTTTAATTTCAAATTTCATAATGAAAGTTACAGAAATCATAAATATTATTTTTTATCAATTTATATTATATACAATTTTATTATTGTTATCTAATATTAACTCGCTTTCCCACCCCCGTCTCTCTCTCTCTCTCTCTCTCTCTCTCTCTCTCTCTCTCTCTCTCTCTCTCAATAGAAACAGATATATAATAATTGTCCACAAAATCTGTTAAGATCAATTTTTTTAACGAATTTAAACAAAACATTTTGAACTCAATTTAATGAGCATTATATACCGTCCAAATTCTTTCGGTGAGCTATCTTAACGTGAGGTAAATCAAATTCCAAAATAAATGTATTATGAATAGTAAAAGCGACACGGGAATGGTCGTATCTATGCGAGAGCTTTCTCGGAAGTTGTGGGATTCTGAAAAGTTTTCGAAAGGTACGACCTGGAGGAGACAGGAGGTAGCAAAGCTCGCAGCTCATTTCGGACTTGGCAGACATGTCCGCGGACAAGTTCGAATTAGCAAGTTCGTGAAGTTGTGGAATGTCGATTGGCGGTCGCTTGGACTGCTTTCCGCTTTCCTGGAGAGTCGAAAGAGAACGCGTGCGAGCGAACGGCTATCAACCGGAGAACTAGCGAAGCCTTTTGGTCAGTCACGAATTCACGTTGATCATAGAGAACACTTCAAGAACCAAAACTCTATTTCGAGAGTATGACGTTGGAGACGACGATGTTGATGGCACCAGCTTGAAGAAAAATATCAACGATTTAAGCCTCCTGTAGAAACGCAGAAACCGGAACGGAGTCACGAGTGAACTCGTAAAACTTTAAAATCTTAACTTCCCATTTTCCCCTCTTCTTTACCACTCTACAGAGTTCCGATATACTCCTGGAGTAAGTCACCTCGTGAAAACTAAAGGCACTCGTAAAAGATAGAGATAGACGGAGTTCACATTTTATGACGAGAACTATTCCGTTAATGAATTCTTCATAGAATTCTCTAACGTTATCCAAAGTTAAAATACCCTTTCGATAATTAGTATGTCGAATTTAGTTCTATTGGACTATACGATATCTCTTACGTCGTTTCCTTTATACTCGATGTAATTATCTTCCTAGCATCTTCTTACAACTCGTTCGAGTTTTTAATACTTGTACATAATTTTTAATTAATAGTAATGATTGTAGTAGAGTAAAAAAAAAGAAGAGTAGTTAAGACATTAGTATTTCGCATTTACAGACACGATATTTAATCACGATTTAAGGAAATATATTCAAAGTCTTTTTCTTAACGAAAACTTACATTATCTTAGAATTAATTAGAATTAATTGATGTAAAAAAAAATATATATCTTACGCATTTAAACTTATAGATCGAATAATGTTTCTACGTTGTCGTAGAAGAAGAAAACAGTTTCTAAGCAACGAACTGAATTCGGATTATTTTTTTAAACGTGTATTTCGGATCGATCTCTAGAAAAATTTTCAAGGAAAACATCGTATACCTGGAGTACCATACTCGTACTCTAATATGCATTGAAACTCCCTTTGGCCGTTATGAGAATGTGTGAATGCATTTCAAACGTGCCTACCTACCTCGAGTACTTGGACTCGCTCGTGTGACGTAGGATGCACCGGTTCTAGAGACGTTATCGAATCGACGTAAAGTACTCCACCGACATGGTGATCCCCTTCAGCCGAATCCTGAGCATGATTCGACTTACAAGAGGCTTGACACTCGAGCTGTCTCGATGCAGTCCAAGCTTGTCAAGACAACTCTCTTTATTCTCTCTCTCTCTCTCTCTCTCTCTCTCTCTCACTCTTTGTTTCTCTCTCTCTCTCTGTCTCTTGTTCATCTTGCGGACAATTGACGATAACAATCCTTCAGATTTGACTTGTGAGATGCGAGAACCATACAGAAATAAACGATTTATTTTCTTAAAACTCTTCTTCAGGATAGATGAGAATTTTTTTTTTGTTCAGACATTAATCACTATTTTATTTATGTTCATTGCGTTAATACTATTATTATATAATATAAGATATATATATATATATAACATCCATATTATACATTATTAATCTTCGAATTAACGATTTGATCTAGAATAATTTAATTCCTTTTTTTTTTTTTTTTTAACGAGATTGAATTAGCTGAATTCTCTCTTCTTCTCGCAATGTTTTAAATTAAGAATTTAATCATCGAGCTGATTAAATTCTAAGGGTAAATTGACGATTAATTATCTTCTTTTAAGCTTTTTAAAGGAGTTCGCAAAAAAAAAAAAGAAACAAACAAACAAACAAACATTGAGAACTCTACTCTTGCTCGTACGTGTATTCGATATTTAGAAAAGATCATTTTTCTTTTATCAGTCATTTTATATTTTACTTCGACGTTCTTTGGATCTTCGATAGAATCCACTTGATATTCCGTTGCTCAAAGATCTTCATCTCTACTTCGGGCATTTTTCTCTCGCAATTAACTTCGGCTTATTTTTACCAGACACTTCAACCGGACGATATTTCAAGACTCAGAGGAACAAAGAGCTCACGTTGCTCAGGAAGGACCTTTTCTCCTTATTAAGCTGTGTAAAACTAAATCTCTCCATCTTTTGATCCTGGATCTGTACGACAATAAAATGGCTATGTAGGTGGCTCAGCTGGCTCCTCGCTTCCGATTCCGACGCATCGTGTGGATCTTTCTCTCTTTCTCTTTATTTCTTTTCTTCTCCTTAGATATAGAACTTCGTATCGTATTTCACAGAAAGAGGAGTCTCCTAGAAAGTAAGAAAGAAACAAAGAATCTTCCTATCTTTTTCCCTTCGTCTATCTTCTTTTCCTCCCTTTTTTATTTTCTTCTTTTTTATTTTAGCAAGGACTCTCTCAATACTAGTTACAGGATATCGTCCTTCTGTGCCGGAGATAGGTTATTCTCTCCGTAAGAGAAAATACAAAAGAATTTCGTTCGCAAATACCATCTGAACTCACTCGCGAGTATTTATAATTATTAGATTCACCATCGTATCGGCTTATTTAATTTCCAATAAAATTTCATACGGAATGTAGAAAAGAGAGAGAGAGAGAGAGAGAGAGAGAAAGAGCATAAAAGATTATATTTCCAGGTTATACTATGATGAACGATGAGACGAACTCGTATTGGATTTTTAAATGGGACAAAATCGTCTTCGATTCTCGTTTCCTTATAAAACGTAATTGCACATTATTCGATAAAATCATGACCGACACTGCGGACTCTGAAGAGCATTCCTTTCGATCTTTACTTTTCTCGCTCTTTTGTCGATAAAAAAATAAGAAAGAAAAAAAAAACAGGAAAGAAAAAAAATAAAAGAGAGAGAGAGAGAGAGAGAGGTGGGGGAAAGAGATAAAAAAGAAGGTAAGGAAGAAATAAAGAAAAAAAAAAAGAAAAAGACTGCAAGAGGTCTTGAGTTTAATCGAATTCAGGAGACGGGGGTGCTCATTCGTGCGCCGTAAAGACACGATATTTTTACGAGTGCGCAACCGTATAAGAAAATTGTAAGAAACTCGCAAAGATATGAGGAATCGAGCGAGGAGAGGAAGTAAGTACGAATATCACGGCCTTGAGAGCTTTTGTAGGTGAACCTTTCATTCGTGTGTGTGTATGTATGTGTGTATGTCTGTATGTCTACAAGTATACATACAAACTCTTTTCTTTCCGTATCTATTCTGATAACACGCGAACGTGTTCTCGACGAGCATACAAGTATACGTCTCACGTCACGTATGACGGTGCAATAAAACCATTCGCCGATGCATTCCAGAACGGCGTGACTGTACTGTCAAGACAGGACTTTACTACCGCGAGAAATGCACTACCACTTGGAAGAGAACGCAAGATAGAGATAGAGATAAAGAGAGAGAAAGAGAAAGAGAGAGAGAGAGAAAGAGAGAGAGAGAGGGTGGGAGGAATAGACAGAGAAAGAGAGAGAGAGAGAGAGAGAAGGAAGAGAGCTTTCCAGAGGGTCAACTGAGAATCAGCAGCTTACTCTGCTCGCTTTTGGAGAATGCCATAGTCACCAGCGCTGGACCTAATCTCTGTCAGGTCGATCGCGTTAGTCCAGCCCGATTGCGAATCAAATCGAACGTGCGGGAGCTTTCGATCCCTCGAAATGGTCCAACATTCTCGAGTCTCTGTGCCTTCTACACGGATAGAAGCAGAGAGAGATAGATTCTGCTTTGAGTTCACGTGTTAAGTGTAATATATATACATATATATGTGCGTATGCGAAAGACATAGAAAGAGAAAGAGAGAGAGAGAGAGAGGATGAGAGAGTTCTCTCATTTTCTTCTTGACACCGTGAATGTCTCCGTTCGATCAAATCTTCCTTCATTTTAAATCGAAACCCAAAGTGAATTCGCAATATTAATCATATAATTTATATTTATCATATTATTTATTAATTTATTATTTATTATTATTTATTAATTTATTATTTATTATTTATTAATTAATATTAATCATATAATTCGTGATAAAACATGCCATTTAATTGTTTCGTTTCGATAATCTTATTGGTCATTTTTTATTTCTTTCTTTTTCTTCTTTTTCTATATCTTTTTAAAGAAAAATTTATCCCAGAAATTGTTAATTAGAATATGATTAGAGCCACGTTGGAAGAGATTTAACGTTAATATCGATTTTCTCACAAAAGTCATCAATTATATTTATGTTTCCGAATCGGTAGGTTAACAAAATGAAGAAGTGAAAAATCGAAGAAAAGTTGAAAAAAATCTTACCTTGGCCCTTAGAAAAGTAGTTTCAGGCATATAGCTTCAATACTTTTGGTCCGGTACTACGATGAGAGTACGAGGCAAACAAGAATCGAGATTCACCGGGTACGATAAGATAAGACTCTTCGAATTTGATTACGGAAGTCCGTTCGCAATGGTAAGATCCGATGATAGCTTTGACTATCATTACCGAAGCTCGAACCGAATTGAGACGATAAATCGTTCGTCTTCCTTCCTTCCTGCCTACCTACCTATCTACCTACCGTGTGCGCCATTCGTGATCAGAGAATCGATGAAATCGTGGAGAGGATGATGAGGAGTAGGAGGAGAGAAATGGAGAATGAGAATAAGAAAAAGAAAAAAAAAATAGCGAGTAAGTACAAAGGTTTCTATTCATCTCTATCATCCTTTTCTACATTTTATTCTGATCAAAATTTTTGTTTTTTTTATACGCAAGTAAGGTTTATTTTTTAATACAGGATTGTTAAGAAATAAAAACGATACACTCTCTTATTATGGTCTTTAATATTTTCTATTCTTTTTCTCATTCTGATACTTCGTTAAATGGACTCGTGTTATTTGAATTTCAATATGATCCGAGATTATTCCTATTTATATCAAATTGAATTTCAGCTCGATTTCTACTGTTAAAGTACGATCGTCAAACTAACGACGTGAGATTATTGAAACATTCTTTCACTTTCTTTCTTTCCTTACTGTTATTTCTTACTCAACACGTTCGAATTCTCATTTCATAAACATAAAGATCATTAGACGTTTATAATCGGTCTCACGATAAAATCATGAAATTCGAATAAATAGATATCAGTCGTTCTTCATCCTTTTTCTTTTCCTATATCTTTTTCCTAGAGTTTCATTCCGTTCGAAAATGATTCCAAGCGATGGAAGAAAGAAAAAAGAAATTGCAAAGGAAAAAAAAGTATGTTCAATTCTCGTAAAAGATCTTATTCTCCGTTCCGACGAAACGAATTGTATGTACCTGTGTTAACGTTTCGATGACGTAGACTCAATTTAAGTTGTCATATATGCCAGTAAGAAACACGCTCGAATGAAGCTTGATATCATGTGGATCACACAGAGAGATTTACTTTGTCCACCTTTCACGCTCCGTTCTAGTGCTGCTTTCGTGGTTTAACTCGGCGAAGTGGAAGAGAAAAGGGAAAGAAAAAGAAGAAAGAAAAAGATAGAAAGAGATAGATATAGATAGATAGATGGATAGATAAATAGAGAGAATAAGAGAAAGAAAGAGAGGGGATATCAAAGTTTACCCCTTTCTGGCCCTTCTTGGTCCTTTCATCCCTTTTGTTCGTTTACTGACATTGCTTCGCCCAGTATATTCTGTCCGTTCTTCTACCTCTTCTATTCCCTTTATGATTAAACTGGAAACAGTAATTAGACTCCTATTTCAAACGAGACCGGACTCTAGGATCCGTCTGTTCGCTGCCAATTCCAGTAATAACTTTCGACCTCGTATTAAGCACTTTATTTTCCATCTGAAGCTTTCCTTTGAGATACCATGGAAGAAGGAGGCTAGACGTTTCGAACGTACCGGCGAATTCGGTTGCCTCCATTCCCTTTCCTTCTGAAGATCTCTATTCCAGTTGAACGAAAAGTAAAAAAAGAACCAGAAGGAAAGAAAAAAATGAAAAAGGCGACAAAAGCGTAGAGACTCGTTGAAAATTGGACGCCCAAGTGTAAGAAGAGGTAAGAGGAAAGGAAAGGCAAGAGAGGAAGGGAAAACGAAAAAAAAAGAAAAAAAAACGAAAAGAAAAGGAAAGAAAAGAAAAAAAGGAAGAAGAAGAAAAAAGTACTGATTTGCTCGCTATTACAAAGCAACGCGTTGGAAAGAAGTAAGGAATACCATCGTCGTATGTGTCGACGTTTGCACTGATGTTCTAACATGACGTTTGCACGTGCTCTGTACAGAGAAAGGAAAGGGATGAGAAAAAGAAAAGAAAAATAAGAAGATGAAGGAGGAGAAAAAAAAAGGGTATAAATGCAAACTTTACCTCTAAATCTGAGATGCTAGTCGAGAATGTGAGAAAGAGGATAAGAAGATAAGAAATGATTTTGACTTTGACGCTAAAGAATCTGCAATTGCTGCAACTGCAAGTTAAATTATCATTGCATACACGACTGTTCTCAAAAATCTTTTAATCAAACGATGGAAATCATATTTTCAAAAATAAAAGAAAATAAATGTGCATTGAGTGAACTGTATAAAATTTAATAAAATAATGGCTAGTTAATTTAGGCACATAATGGCCGAGGTTATGGAACTTTTATAGACGAGTGCAATTTCTTGCGATGTTGGCTAACCAAGTTCTTTCCTTTCACCTTCATTTCTCTCCCTCCCTCCCTCCCTCTTCTTCCCGCAGCCTCTTCTTTTTTTTATTTTTACAAGAAGAAAGAGAGAGAGAGAGAGAGAGAGAGAAAAGAGAGAAAAAGAAAGAAAAAGTTAACACCTACTGAGTTGTCTGTTCCTCCTTTCTTCTTGCATGGCTTACCCATGAACACGATAAAGCGAATTAAGTTTAACTTGAATTTTAAATGGAAACTGTGTCGCGTAACCCTCAGCGCGTGACGTTTAAAGCGCGATAAGGATACCGACGAGAAGGCAAGTAGGTTCTTTAGTAGTCGAGCGAGGTCGAGTTCCTCTAGAGCATGGACAGTGAAGACGAATACGGTCCATGAATTATGAAAAAATTAAATTATATATACATATACAGGATGTCCCATTTGAAGGTTTTTATATACGAAATTATTTCCTAAACTATAATACCTTACAAAAAAATGTTTTCAAATAAAACTTATCCTATGTTGCTATAAAAGGGAGAGAATTTCATATATATTCTCTGGTATCGTGATAATAATGATAATGATTATTACGGAAAATATTAATTTTTTAAGTAATTACGTTAGAATCGTGCTATAAAAATAAATGACGCGAAATTTCTTATTATATGTCGCTTAAAGAATTGTCAGAGTATCAGACAGAGAATGAGAGAGAGAGAAAGAGAGAGAAAGAAACAGAAAAAAAAGAAAATATCACTTTTTTATTCGGTCGGTAACTTCGTTCTAAAAAACGTCCGCTTCGATAAAAACGTAACTTAATGTGATTTGTGAAGAAAGTACAGATATATGTATGTAAAGTATGAAAGTTCGTTCTATCGAGAGTTAAGAATTACTCCGATACTTTTGAGATCAAACGTTAAATCTCAGTTGCAATATCAATTGTGGACTTTTCTGTGATGTTCTTGTTTTTTTTTTTTTTTTCGATGAACAATTTCTTTTTTTTCTCTCGATTATGCCTAAGATTTTTACATAGACGTCGAATAAACTAACGGTGCGTACTATGCGATCGAGCAATAATATAATAATTAAAGACAAAAAGAAAAAGAGAAAAAAGGAAAGTTCTCTAGAATTTTCTTCGAAAGTTAAGCTCCTTTTATAGAAAGAAATCGAGGTATTGTTTATTTTACGTTAAATCCTCCGAAGGAAAATATGGTAAATTGTTTTATTATATATCTTCGATATTATGAGGTTCATTTCATTTTCAACGATTATGCAACATACATTGATTATTTATTCATAATCGCAATATCGATCGATCAATATCTTGTTACTAAAAGTTGAAGCTTAATCAATGTCAATCAATTCAATCTAATATTAATTAAAAAATACATACATACATACATATATACATATATATATATATATATATATATATATATATATATATATATAATCAATATATTTTTATACAGAATATATTTCACATTATATTTCAAATCAAACATGCCAGTATACATTTTTCATTCTCTGTCATAAGGATTTAGAAGCCGTCCATATAAAATTCATTCTTATATTTATTTTTATTATTTAAAATCTAAAACAATACGATTACTCGTTATACAATAAAATTTTATTATATTTTCAATCCTGATTTATTTTTCAACAATATGATAAATATCGATAAGCTTTTCGTAATGAAAAATTAATTTTCCATTTGTCGTTTTACTTTATCACCTCATAAAGGTTCATCGTAGAAAGATTTAACGTGCTCCTTTGTAGTCCGAAAGAAAACGTCTGATGGTAGTTTCAAAAATGCGAATGGAGTTGGCGAGTAAAGGTAACGTTGAGGGAAAGAAAGAGAAGGAGAAAGAGAGAGAAAGAGTGTACGCTGCAGCAGAATCACACACAAGCAAACACACATAGGAACCGAGGCAAAAGCAGTTAGAGCGATGTGGACGGCGAAAGCGATTCGAGGACCCAACGTGTACGAGACAGCGGAAGCACTCGAGAAAATCCCTCGTTCGTCCCGACCAGCAATCGATTGCCGAAGAAAAGCATTCCCAGCAACATTGACCGTCGGCAAACAAACGCGGAACTTCGAGGATCTCTTTTCGAGGCATAGGCATCCTTCTCTCCTCTTCCTCTTCTACCTCCTCCTCCACCACCTCTTCCTACTCCTCTTCCTACTCCTCTTCCTCCTCCACCATCTCTTCCTACACTTTTTCCTTCTCTCACGTTCTCCTTTCCGGTTAAATCGAAATTTCGTACCCTTCCTTGTCCTATTCGAATTTTTACGAGGCAGTGCAAACAAAAAATATATTCATTCTTTACCTTGAAAATTACATTAGAGGACTTTGATCATAAAATTATCAAGAAGTTTTCAATAAATGTATTTTGAAGTAATTAATAGAGATAAAAAAAAAAAAGAGGAAGGCTTCAATAAAAGTGCAAATATGTTACAATCGAACAGAAATTTTTATAGGATTTTGTTTTATTCTGATTGTATAAATAAAATATTTGTAGATTGAACGATGCTGTACGTATAAAAATATCGATTTTTCTTAATATTCTAAAAATATTTGTGATATTGTTTATACTATGAAAATTGTGCTAAAAAATATAAAACTTTTATATTTTATATCGTATATGTACACTTTAATATATATAGTCTCTCATATATTTATTTGTTAATCCTTTGAATTATTATTTTATTATTTTATATATATATATATATATATATATATATATTAGGTATTATTAAAATAAATTTTCCGTTTTTTATTCAATCAAAATATTTAAACTACCAACATATTATTCGTTTCAGATTAAATTTATTCGTATAAATGACAATAAAATTCATGTTATTCACATATTTTTTTTTTTATTTTATTTTTTAATTTTAAAATTATAAAAATTGTATGTATTAAATTAAATGTTTTAAGTTAATATTATTACTAAACTATAAGATTCATATTAAAATACTATAGAAATGTAGTGATTTCTCAAATATACTCCTTATGTCTTTTTAGACATTAATTGTAATATATTCGATTTTTCGACATTTAATAAATGTTCTTCAATTATTGTAACCTCATTCGATCGAATTTACGTTTATCATAAATTATATTTCATCGTGCATTACAACGAATTCTATTTTGTATTAAATTGAAAGTAATATAACAGGAAATATTAGGAAAAATTATTTATTATATTCGTTTATCGGTACATCGGTTAATGCTATAAAAACAAACTTTTATTTCTTCGTAAAGAAATCGGCCACTTGGTTTAAAAGAAAAGTAAACATAATGGTAGTAGAAACATTGGCCATCGACAAACAAGTATGAAACTTCTAAGATCAAACCAAAAGATTTTCTTTTGCTTCCTAACACGTTAAATAGACATTGCGTTAAGTCTACGTAAACTCACGGAAACGTTACAAGTCGTTGATACCTATGACGGTATCACATTACGGCTGGTTAACGATGTTACAAAAACGCTAATTTAACAAGCACGGATATAATTGCTGCACTCGACTTCACGCATGAAAGGAATCGAGGATGAGAAAAACGACAAAAAGGGTTGGATATGGATGAGAGTGCATTTTTAATTCGGACACGAGAGTGTTTTCAACTTCTCCACTATTTTTCTACCACTCTTTCTACTATTTCTCTCTCTTTCTCTCTCTCTCTCTCTCTCCCTCTCTTTTTCTGTGTCTCTTTTCTCTTTGCAAGCGAGTATCATAAACCAACTGGTAATTCTACTCACAAGACCCGCGTTTTCACGCGAACAGGAAAATAAAAACAATAATGTATATACATACGTTTAACAGAACGTAAAGAAATATAGAAAAGTATAGTTAATTATAAACAATACTAATTGCTTTTATTTTCTATGTATACATCTGCATTTATAATTTTATCACATTCGTGTAAAAATATTCGTACACTCAATATAATTCTTTAAATATATCTATAATCTAATTTAGCAATCGATTACAGTAGGATATTAATATAGGAGTAAATATTTCAATGTGACATGATGTAAAAATTTCAACAAAAAAATATTTCGAAATAAAATTAAATACCCTTGTATGAATATTTTATACGTATCAATTTTATGTTTTCGTTGATAGATATATAACATCAGTTACGAGTATATTCACCCATAAATTATTATCCATTTTGTACTCTTTTACTGTTGTAATTAATAAATAAAATATGGAAGAATTATAATGACTTATCGTTTTATAAAAAAAAAAAACATATAATCCAATAAAGAAGTATACATTTGTAAAAAAAAAAAAAAAAAAAAATAGTATACTCTGCATGTGCATAAACTCATTGCACCTATATAACTGCTGTTATTTACTAAAATATAGTCGTTGTACTCAAACGCCAACAATCACGTAGTATTCCAAACTATAAAGTACCACAAAATATTCTAATAAATTTATGAATCAATTGTATCTGTAAATATGTACGTAAATATAACAGTTTCTAAATTGAGTATTGTAAATCTTTAATCTCTTTTCGTTGATTTTCATGTAATAACAAAACACAAAAGTAATATATGATCCGCGAACATGCTCTTAACCGGTACTGAAAATGAATGTTCAAACTGTTTTCACATTGTCGGACGCGGAGGTACTCGCTCGCGAGTACTTGCGATGGTAATCAACTAGAAGCTACTAGCTGAAGCCCCTTTCAGATTGCCCTCGTTCAATTAGCATACATACGATAGCTACGGTGGCTTTTACTCGCCTACTCAACCTAGTTTCTGCTAAAACAGAAATATCAGGGCCGGTTAATTAATTCGACGAATAATATCGGGTAAGTATAAAAGTTTGCTTAAGACGTTTCAATTTTCAAATATTCTCACTAGAAGAAAAGCGGAACGAAAGATAGAAAAAGAGAGATATATAGTTAGGGAAAGATGGAGTTGAGAGAGATAGAAGAAATGAATGAAAGAGAGAAAGAAAGAGAGAAAGAGAAAGAGAAAGAAAGAAAGTGGCCAAGAAGAAAAATAAGTACAATTTATTCTTTCGGCTGTCCCTTTTAAATGCAAAGTAATCTGTGCCAAGTACCATCTAATTAGACATGTTGCAAAAATTAAATGGATTAAAGTCTGTCTCTGTTAGTATAACGAGAATTACTAAAAGAGAATTCTTCGAGCGTAAAAATATTATTACGCTTTTAGATACACTTACATACGAGAGTACCAATTCTATTGTTATATACGTGAAGCTACCAACTACGAGTTTCCATTCTTTATTAAAACACATTCCGATATTGTAAAACAGAAGTTATTCGCGTACTGATTGGAGAATATCAGGTTAACGCCGGTATTGCTTTACATACATACATACATATGTAAAATATTATTTCCGAAATATTTTTATTCATAAATTCTCTTTCGTTATCGAACGTAAAATTCATCGTAGAAAAATGACACGAAATTTACTTCCATTGAATGCTTTCCGACAATTAATACCTATAATGAACACGACGACAGTCGTTAAAATTATTCTTTCCGTTGTTGATATACTTGTTAGTGGAACTAAACAATAAAAAAAAAAAAAAAAAAAAAGAAAGAAAAAAAAATACAAGAAGTACAAAAAATACGAAAAATAAATAAATAAATACAATCACCGTGATTTCTCTGTGTAAGGCGTTAGAAAATATTTCGTACCTATTCTATCGCATAGTACTCGAAAGGAAAACTCGAAGTTCGTTTGGAATTCAGGATACGAAGATACGGCTAGGAAAGTATGGTACTTCGTAGGAAGTACTTTTCAATGGAAGCACGTCTCGCTTTTCATAACTCGAAAATGTTTCATGAAAATGAGCTAGCTATGGCATATTCGCGTAGTCCGCATTCGGGTACTTTGTATCTCGACTTTGGCACTAACGAAGGGATACACGATTTGAACTAGCAATTCCAAAGGCGAATGCCGAAAGGCACTGCCAAATTACGGAGAAGCAAAATGTATTCGTCTTTTCACTCGTCAAATTCTACATGCTCGTCAAACGAAAGGAGCGAAAGGAAGAAGAAGAAAGAAAGAGAGAGAAAGAGAGAGAGAGAGAGAGAGAGAGAGAGAGAGAGAGAGAGTGAAAAGATTTAATCGAATACATTGAAAACGTTTAAATGAATAAAACGATAATTAGCGAATGTTAATTAGCCGAAGGAAGCCAAATTTCGAGATTTTTAAGTAAACAATGTTACTAAATGTTTGCTAAATGCAAACCGAGCGTGTTACTTGGAACATTCAACTAGTTATGGTACCATTCGACAATACCAATTGTCATTCCAAAGATAACGAGCGAATTCACGTTTTCTAAACTTCCGTGTCCACTTGCCGCTTGAGCACGTTCTACTGAACACGATAGAAAGAAAAGTACCTACTCGAAAGTTCAAACGAATCTTTCGTTTGAACGAACATTATAGAATCATCTTCTTGTTTCTTCATTTCACGTAACTTTCTCTCTCTCCCTCTCTCTCTCTCTTTCTTTTTAAATTTTACTTAACTTTCGAAATTGACACCAACAGAAACTTTCCTATTCGTTTATAATTATACGTCATTTCTCTTTTTTCTCTTTCTCTTCGATCTATTTGCAAGAACGAATATTTTGAAAATCTAAAGATAAAACAAATGACAAAATATTAAAGAATTGCGGGTATCTGTATGTCGTTAACGAAAAATTAGCAAAAGGAAGAAATTTATTTGTAATGGAAAAAAAAAAAGAAGAGAGAAGAAAAAATGGTTGCTACATCTAAATTATTTTATATTATTTTTCTTTAAATATTTCTTAAAGTATATTTTTTAATATATATTAAAATATATTTTTCTTACCTTTTAAATTATTTATAGTTTCTCGTAAAATTGTTCCTCTTCAAATTCATCACGATTATTATACTTCATCACATTCTTCAAATTTTATGAATCATACATAATCTTCTCTCTTCTTTTTTTTTTTTTTTTTGATTAAAAATTTGCTACACAAACGATCAAAAATAAAAATTTCCATTTCATGCATCTTTCTTTATATTTCGTTATCTTTTCGATTTCGTTCTTTAATAAAACTCAATTTCATTTTCTGTGATTATATTCATTTAACCCTCATATTGGTCTATTATTCAGTCCATGAACATCGACAAAGATATTCCGAAGAGCAATTGTCACGGGAGCATCGTAAAAGCACCTGCATATACGTATGAAGTTATAAAGAGAATGAAAAATGATTAGCAGGATGATTGGTTACGTATAAAAGTTATTCGATTATTGGCTCGAATTACTTGAACTGGATTTAAAGTAATAGCTAATATTACTTACTCTCTATAATTCAATTTTTTTTGTATCTAAAAAAAAAAAAAAATTATATAATATGAAACTTATAATAGAGCTTGTTCCAATATAACTATATTACCTGTGCCAAGTATAATTTATACTATATTTCGTAATCTCATTAATCATCGTATCTAAAAAGAACTAATTTTGTGACAAAAAAAATGAAATAAGATTTTTAAAGATACGGATATATGAATGCTTGATTTCAAAATTACATAACTTATTGAAGGGTAAAATTTATTTTATTTTGAAAATTATTCTTCACTTTTCTCCTTTTCACTAAGTTTCTTTCGAGATTTATAAGAGAGAAAAAAAATCGTAACGAGAATCGAAAAGAAATGTTAAACGTTCACAGGACAGATAAATTTCTCGAAAATTTGTTCGCTTAACGTACCTACGTTACATACGCGTATATATAGGCATCTAACTACTACTTTTCACCAAAATCCGTACGCTTTCGCCTTGCCCGATTAAAGTTTTGTGCCACGAGTTTCGCCATACCGTCGTATATTTCATAACTCGCTACCCGCAATTTCGCTTCGTGTTCCGACTCAATTTCCGTTTCCCGATGTACGCCGATAGGACGACATATTTTCGAGCTGGCCGAATCGAAAATTTCTTGAAATAAATTTAAAGTGAAGGAAAGGAATTAATGAACTGAAAATCAGCAGATATGTCGTATTATGATTACTCGATGGAATTTTAAACCACGCGATGACTATTGAAATTTTAACAAAAGACAATAATATATAATAAAAATGATGGTTCATTCAAAATACATCATTCGTAAATCATATCAATTATTTATAACAATGTTATGTACAAATTAAATTCTATCAGTTATACGGTTATACAAAAGATTGTGTCAACGTTAGCAAGACAGTAAATTGCTATTTGTACATAATTGTAATTATTTATTCTTATGTGGGTGTTATGAGTAAAAAAATGATTAATCTTTTTGAAATATTAACGAAACATTATTTGATTCAACTGATACAACGTTATCGATGAAAATATTGATGAAGACTTTATTTATATTAACAGCTTTTATTTAATATAATCTCATAAAAAAAAAATATATATATATATAAATTACTCAAAGATGTATACTGCAATTACCACCTCCAAAGAATAAATTACTTTTTCCTTAATTAGTGATCTATAATTCTGAACAAAAAATATATATGAAGTAGAGATTACCATTCTCTTTTTTTTTCCTTTTAATTGTTGAAAGATAAAAATTCAAAGGAGACAATGAGAAACGAGATTCCGATATAAAAATATGAATCATAAAGCATACAAAGAACAGATGTCGTGAATGAAAGAACGGCAGAGGGATAGGGGGTGGAAAAAAGGAAGATAAAAAAATGAAAAAGGAAGAGAAGGAAAAAGAAGAAGAAACGACGGGGCGGGAAAGTCCGAGTTCTCTGATCGGACAATAACGATTCTAGCGGAAATATAAATGTCTCCGCGAGTGGTCGAACTGTAGCTTGGGATTCAAAAGGGGGTGAGGAAAGGGAACGGGAAAGTCGGCTTTGCCTTTTAATCTTGTAGCTTTGCCTCTTTTAATCTCGTTCCATCGATCCGCCCGGTCTTCTCTCTCTCTCTCTCTCTCTCTCTCTCTCTCTCTCTCTCTCTCTCTCTCTCTCTCTCTCCTTGCAGCCACCATCCAGCCAGCGCAATTTTTCCTTTCGTTCGTTCGTTCGTTCGTTCGTTCATTCGTTCATTTGTCCGAATGTACATCGAACGGCCAAACCGGACATCCGGTTCGAGGGATGTTCGTCTACGCATTCGAGCGGACGAGAAACCATGCGTGCTTGCATGCAAAAAAGAGAGAGAGAGAGAGAAAGATAGAGGTACAAGGATAAACACAGAGACGTATGGTCCACAAAATAAGCTCGTACCATCGGCAAATTTCGAAGGATTGGTAAGCTTGACGAGTCGAACGGCGCTTTTCCACTCGATATCTCACTTTTTTCTCTGAGGCTTTTCCTCTTTTTCGTGAAAAACGACGCGTAAGGGACGAGAAGAGAAAAAGAGAAAGGAAATCGGATGGAAGGAAAGGAAAGGAAATCGATATCGATCTATTCTACATAAAATCGAAAATTGATTTCGTCGAAGAAACGAGAATTAATAACGATCTTTCATTTAGCATATCTTAATCTCTCATTTTCGATCTAAGATGATACATCGTTTGAATTATCAATTATTAAAAAAGATCATTAAAAAAGAAAAAGGAATGAAAGAACAAAAAGTCATCGTATACTTTTTATTTTCTAGTCGTACATTTTCGTTCAAAAAAATATTCTTTTAATTCCGCTGATATGCTATACGTTTTGCAAGTTTTAAAAGACAAGAGACCGAAAGGAAAAATAGAAAGCGATCATTATTGGTAGATCGAATTTTTCAAATCAAATATTTCCCTCTCAGCAAAATGCATCTATATTCGAAGTTGAAATACATACGAAAGTGGTGGAAAAACAAACAGAAATGTCAATAGCCTTCTCTAGCTCTCTTTTCCCTTTTTCGATCCATTTGCTTCCTTTCTTTTCTATCTTTTATAACATTTCCTTTCTCTCTCACTGAAAAACATATTCTCCATTTCTGAAAGCCAGATTTTTGTCAGTTAGTATCCTCTTTCTATGCACAGATCCCCGTAAGAAACCTGGATTGAAAGAGAGAGAG
Source organism: Vespa crabro (assembly GCF_910589235.1). Classification (NCBI taxonomy): domain Eukaryota; kingdom Metazoa; phylum Arthropoda; class Insecta; order Hymenoptera; family Vespidae; genus Vespa; species Vespa crabro. The sequence continues at coordinate 5,060,513 of NC_060961.1, forward strand.
AGAGAGAGAGAGAGAGAGAGAATGATGGGCGGTAGGGAAAGGAGGAAGAGAAAGAGATATCGAGAGAGTACGTATCCGATCGCATATCGTTTAATACCAAGACGAGAAGACAAGAAAATGAGTTCACTTGAATTGGAATTTAAGATGATTTTAAGAAACTATCCATCATAGTCTGAACGATATTTCATACGCAACAAACAATATATATATAGATATATGTATGTACATATGTATGATAGTTTATACGATCAATATAGTAATTATGCACATTACGAGTATGTTCCTTTGCATATCCACGTCTTTTCGTTTGACGTGTTTACGTTCGTCAAATGAATATTGGCTCGTAAGTATTAACGAGAAAGAATGTTCAATGACAAACGCTCTGCGACCCCGTTGAATCTGAATAATTCATTCACCGACGTAAGATAAACGTGAGTTTATTTTCCACGAAATTCTCGAACGAACTCGTTCGATATTATACTTGTAAAGTCGTTCAACTTACAACCCTGACGCGTTAATATAACACCTTTTTTCCTTTTTATTTTTATGCTCGTTTTATTAGATTTTTCAATAAAATTCTTGAATATTATTTTGAAATTTAAAAGGGGATTGATAATGGCATCGATAAAAAATATTTTCTATTTACAATGAAAATATTTCACGATCATCTTTACCATCGATATTTTTCTACGATTTCGATCGATTGACATCTAAAAATTATTTAAAAACAATTGACTATTATCAAGAGGACGTTTACAAGGTTTTAACCTATATCATCGAAAGGGAATAAGAATAGTACGTAAGAGTAGGCATAATTTTCTTGCGGACAAGTCGACGATTTTCAAAGTCGAGATCTCGAGACGCAAGTATAACAGTCGGGCGGAACGCATAAATCAACTGCACGCGAACCGCTCGAGCGGTTAGAAGTGCCGAGGCCAGCCGAGCAGAGCCGTCAATAAAATGCAAAGACGGAAAGATAAAGTTAAAGATAAGCCGGTCCCAGACCCGTACAGAGAGTACTTGGACGCTGAGTCCACCGACGAGGAGGAAGGCAGTAAGATTTACGAGAAAAATATTAAAGGCTCTAAGCTCGCTCGCCATCTTTTCTCTCTTCTTATCATGAAATTCTTTTTTTACGTTTAACGTTTCTCTCTCTCTCTCTCTCTCTCTCTCTCTCTTTCCCTCCCTCCTTCTCTCTCTTTCTTTTTCTCTTATTCTTTCACATTTTTTTTCCCGTCGAAATTCATTCCTTTTGACGAATTCATCAAATCTCCTTTCTCTCTCTGTCTCTCTCTCTCTCTCTCTCTCTCCCTCTCTCTCTCTCTCTCTCTCTCTCTCTCTCTCTCTCTCTATGATATTCGAACGTTTTTTTCAAAATCCGCATCTTCTCTCTCTTTATTTCTTTATTTCGTTCCTCTCCCCTCCCCTTCTCCCCCCCCCCTCTCTCTCTCTTTTTATTTCATCTCTCTCTTTCCTACCCTCGCCGCAACAATTCTTTATTTAATCAGCGATTGACTCCTCAACAATCGCCATCAATGAGATCACTATCGTCAAGATGCGTTAAATGACCAACGTAAAAGCTATCTCTCAAACAGTCCTCAGAGTCGTGCCGAATTAAATCCGGACGATTAAGTTACGATCGACGTTAAAACGAGAGTATACCTTTGAATTATGCAATGTCACGACTAACGCGACCGCTTCTCCTCGATTAATCGACTTGCTTTCCTTCGGTAGTACCACCACCACCTTCACTTCCACCTCCTCCTACGAGTTTTCCCTTCCTCCAGAGGACGAGTTTCTAATTTGTCTCTTAGATTATGGTAATTTCTTCCTCATACCAAACCGCTTTTCCCAGAGGAGGGGAGGGGAGGGGCGAAGGGAAGGGGAGAGAAGGGAAAGGAGAAGGGAAATCCACTTGGCCGTTGGAAAATGAACCTAATTCGTCCACGCGCGAGTTCTCTCAGTACTTGCACCGCTTCCAAAGTAGATAAACTAGATAAAGCAGTAACCTATATATGTATGTACTACGTGACCGCGAACCGTACCGTACCTCGGTTCGTGTTACTCCAAATGCATCTACCCTCTGAAAGCATACCGAATTTTGGCTATGGAAACTGTCCGCGCACAATTAAAGTCGCACTTCATCTAACACATTGATCTTCCAACGATAAGTCTGATTTCTATCGATAATTATTAAAAGTTTTTAACGAAGATCTTTCGGGTATCGATCGGAAATATTGATCAAACGTTTCTTACATCGACTCAATTCAAATAATCGATATAATCTTTAAGTTTCGAATTATTTTCTTTCACATATTCGAGGCCGTGAAAATACGTATTAGTTTTTTTTAAATGCTAGCTAATCTTGGAGATGCAAATTTATGTTTCTAAGTAATTTCTTTTCATTTCACTTTTCTCTTGCGGTGAAGATGTAGTTTCAAATGTTGTTTTATATAAAACCCATTAGTAGAGGTCGTTGCAGAGTACTTTTAATTTATATGATATTTAGCGACTTTAAATTTATAGCAAACCACACACGAATCCTTAAGGCATTAAAACCTTGTACATATATATACTTTTCCTTTTCATCTATTTTTATCCTATATATGTAAGATTCGTAAAAAAAAAGAAAAGGTGAGCTCTAGGGTCTACACCAAGACTCAAATGCAGGTCTCTCGCTATCTAGGTTATTGCTTTGAACTACTAAGTTATATAGATCCTTAAGATAACCTTGCCACGAATTCTTATTTTATTATTAATAGAGGTACTTGCTCCTCTACTTTTCAAGATATATAATATATATATATATATATATATATATATATATATATATATTTTAAGACAATTTAAGATCCCATTAAAAGAAAAAAACAAAAATATCTATAATTAATATAATTTAAAATAATTTCTTTTTATCTTTAATTTTGCAAACTAATATTTCTTTCTTTTTTGTTTTTCTTTTTTTTTTTTTTTTTTTTTACAAAAAATATCTCCGCTCAATTTTATTTTGGAATTTTTCAGTTTTTTCGATTATCTTTTGAAAAATCTAAATAAATTGAAAAGTCAGTTAAAATGAAACGTCAGCAGATTATATAGTTTATATCACAGTCTTACATTATTTCAAATCAAAATAAAAAGAGGAAACAGCATAAAAATATTGGTGATCGTTAAAATGCTTTAAAAAAAAAAAAAAAAAGTTCATTTCATGTTGTATTTCAATGTGAAATAAACTCAATGATTTCAAGGATGTTTATCATGATACAAATGGTAAGGGGTTAAAGGGAGGAAAGGGAGTAATTGGGAACGATCTGCAGACAGCTACAAGTCAAACTCACAACATCAGTTATCCAGACACGTTAACCGATGCACGAGCGTTTAACCACGACCGCATAACACGAAGGTAGATGCGAGAAGCCCAGTGCCTGCTAAATTTTCCAACATTTTGCGGAAATGTCATATGATCGAGCCCGATCGTTACGCGCTGTAATCAGGACGCGTTCAAGTTTACCTCACTACTATGACACTATACATGTCGTACATATTCTGTTACCATATAATGAGAATCTGTCGTTGCTTTTAAAAAATTCAACGTTTCTCGTTGGTGAAAATCAGAAAGAGTATAAAAATAAAAATTCTAAAATTTTTCATGTTTTTATCGAACCGTTTTTCCTACGCAAACGTCTCTCGAAGCAACCTCGAATATATTCGAGAGAATTCATTTTTCCAATAGATTTTCGGATTTGTTAAAGTACTTAACGAAAGAGTACCTTTAAAGGAATTATTTTGGTATAAAAATTTAGTCGATGGCAAGAAATGTTTTTTTTTCTCTTTTTTTCAATTCAATTAAAATCTAATATTAAATATATAAATCTAATATTATAGCTTTTATAATGGTTATTTCTATTTTATTCTCAACGCTTTATATCTCTTAAAAAGAAAACATAAATACTACTTTTTTTTTTCTCTTATCGATTTTCTTTAACGTTAAGATATAAACGTAAACGAATGGGTCTCGTCGAAACAAGAGAAAAGTTTAAACTTTTTACACGTGTAATGAATACTGACCTACTTTAATTCGAACAAATTCGATTTGTTGAAACGATGAAAAAAACAAGTACCTTTTCAATACACGCCAAATAAGGATATTGCTGACCTAAAATAAATTCTTGGAATTCGACTCAACACGTCAATGTTAGACAAATGTAACAGATGCCACGTTTAAGTATCATTGACCTCTATACATTTTCAAAATTCTACTCATTGAGTCAATAATAAACACGTGTGTTTACGATATGCGTATCTAACATATTATAAGAGTATCATTGACCTAAATAAATTTTCAAAACTCGGCACAGCAGTAGGCAAGTCAATAAATAAACGGATGTATTCTCGATACTTTCGCAGCATAAAAGTAACGCTGACATAAATAAATTTTTAGAATTCGACTCGACGTTTAACGAATTGAAAATAGATCGTAAATCAAAAAGTATCGAGCGTTGATCTCTCAAAGTTCGTATATCTTTGATACAGAGGATCGTAATAACACGAATATTTATTTGATATATTTTTAACGTCTATACATGTAACTATATAATTTTAAATTATTAAATATCTCTTTCGATTAAAAAGTTTTCAATAGAATCAATTTGCCTTAAATTATCTTTATTCTTAGTTCAAACTATTAGGAAAAATAATTAGAAAATTTGAAAACAATCGTGTACATGGTACACCATATCCAATTCAGTAACTATCCAAGTGAAAAGAAAGAATTTTTATTTTCTTCTTCTCTTTTTATTTTACAATGAATGACATTGATAAGTCTTCTTAGAGATAAAACCAGATATAGCGAGAATTCGCATAATGTGTTCTCTATCATAGTAAAGGATAAATCACGGCAACGTATCCTTGTGCTCTCGTCTCGATTCTCCGTCGACCGACGTGTTTCCTTTTCCGTCGATTTAGTAGCTCTCCGCGATTTATCGTTCCTATTAAATCGGCTAAGGGTAAAATCGTGATAGGTTAAAAAGGAAGCAAGAAAGAAAGAAAGAAAGAAAAAGAGAGGGAGGGAGAGAGAGAGAGAGAGAGAGAGAGAGAGAGAAAACGAGACTGGGATGTCAGGTGAAAGAAAAGAAGAAAGAAGACGAAGCAAAAGGGAGAAGGAAAAAGAGAGAGAGAGAGAGAGAGAGGGGGGGAGAATGATATCGGTACGGAGAAGAGAGATTCCTAGAACGAATGCCTTCGATTTAACTCTCCTCTTCGATTTAGGAGGACCCATCGCAGCAGACGCCTTTCCAATCGACGACTAACGAACGATCCGTGCGTTCGTAGAATTTGTTTCCTTTCTCAGTTCAAACTGTCCTTTTTATTTACGAAACCCTTAGACCTTCGTCTTTTTTCGTTCCATACAAAGAAACCCCGCATCTTTGCAAGTAAGCGAGCGAGCGGGCGAACACAGAGCAGAATCTTTAAATTTCTCAATTAAACTTCCCGACGATTTTATGACCTCCGTTTCTCGTGATTTAGGATCTAGATGAATTGAAAGTTAAATTAATTGCAGAAGGAGACGAAGAAAAGGAGGTCGAGGCAGAATTAAGAGCGGACTATACGAGTGAAGAATTGAATGAATTGGTGAGTGCCTTACACTACTTTGAGAAAGAACTGAGAAAGATTGAGAGAAATAGAGAAAGAGAGCGAAGGAGATGTGTCTCTACGTTACAAACGACTGAGAATATCGAAAAATCTCAAACGTCGGCGAATAGTTTGCGTCGAATAAAATCGTTAGAGGCGAGATCGTTCGTAAAGAGACAGTTAAAAACTTTTCTCGAATTTCTTATTCGAAAGTGGCCGATCTTAACGATCCTTCAATATCATTTTAATTGCGTTTCCATTAAACACGTTCGTTCATTCTGCCTTTTCAATCTATCTATCTATCTCTTCCTCCCTCTCACGGTTTTCTTTTAACGTTCGGAATGAACAAGAGAGAAAGAGAGAGAGAGAGAGAGAGAGAGAGGGAGGGAGGGAGGGAGGGAGAATGAGCTCGCAGTTTTTCGAGAGAAAAGTTCTTAATCCTCGAAGAATCTTAAATAGTCTACGCTTCTCGAATACGAATTATCCTCACTCTACTCAGATTTTCACCGTTGGCTAAGGTACACCGTGTAAAAGGTATGACGACACTGAGTGGATTGTCGAAGAAGGATTGGACGTATCAGTGTCATCTGATTATTCAAGAGTTCTTTGAAAACCCAAAGCACCGCGTGCTCTGCATATACTACGAAGCTAGGAACAATATACCAACAGCCTTGCTGTCTTTTCCGTTGACACCGGTATACGAACTCTGCTACTTCGTCCGAAAACCTAACGAGATATTTCGCTTGGACAACTTCCATGACACCATTGCGTTTGGTTCATTCAACTGGAACGTCGAACATTATATTCTCAACATTGTTCAAAATGTTCTGTCACCGATCTTTTCCAAAATCGAGACATGGCCCGAAAGTATCCTTTCCCTTTTATTTTATCTACTTGTTTATTTATTTTTCCTTTTGAAATAATTTTCCGGAGATTTCGTCGGCAAATAACTCGCACTTCGGAATATCTTTGAAATATTGAGGCAAGACGAATGAATCGCTAAGCTTCGATATACGAACGGAGAGATAGAGGGAGAGAGAGAGAGAGAGAGAGAGAGAGGGGTGGGGGAAAGCGAAAGAGAAAGAAATTCAGCATAGAAAGTTTTACGATCCCTCAACGAACGACACGTGCAACGTGAAAGTTTAATTAAATGCTCGAAGCCAGAACGCCGATTCTTCCGATAAGCAAGAATACCTTCATCTGAGGAAGAATCAAATTTAACTTCTACCATGTAAATGTCCTTCCGGTAGTTTAGCAGCCATTTTTCTCGTATGGTTTAACGTTCGTATAAAACGAAAAATATTTTTAATCGTAAGAAAGTCAGTTTAACTAACTAAATAGATATACTATCTGGAAATAATAAAAAGAAAGGAAATAAGGAAAATAGTATGGAAAAGGAAGGAATAATAAAAGAGAGGTAAGGTCCTAATCGTTAACTTCCAGGCAGTTTCGGTCAGTCGCAAACAGCGCGGGAGAGCCAGCGCGGGCGGATGGAAGTAGTTGCAGTAGTTTCTCTAGATTAGCGTCGCACCGATGCCAAGGGCGATCACATGGATACGCGGACCGCACTCGCTTCGGCTTAAGGTCATAACAATCTGACGTGATGACATTACCAAGTGAATTTGTAACTTCACTCGCAATCCCGTTACTAAAACGCGCGAGCAAAGTTTTCGGAACCTCATGAGCTCTGCCGAGAACTCCCCACGTGTTGAAGTCCAATGTTCCTGCGCAGAAGCTTACAGTGGAAGCAGTTCGATGTTGCGCTCGGTGGGGACTACGGGAGGAAAGAGACGACACACAGGGACAGAGAAAGAGCGTACCAAGCGAAGTTATTATTACCATAATTTTCGGCTAAATGCACTGCCCAACTCGGCGCCGGTAAATTCAACGTCGATGTTTGCTCACGTACGTGAACGAAATTACTACAGTCGCTGAGTTCGAAACGATTGCGTTGCATTTGGACGAAATGCAATTCGTTATTTCTAATGGATTCTGAAGTAGAGAATTTGATTGAATTCGTACAGTTTATGCTGTCCCTTTTATTCTATTTCTATATTTCTCTCGGTTAAAGACTTTTCTTGGCTTATACAAGTTTTTTTTTTTTTTTTTTTTTTTTTTTTTTTTAATTGATATTGATTCAGAATTTTCGTTTAGATAAAATAGCCGACGGTACTCTTACGATCAAAGAGGAATTTTCAAACAACATGTTATGGTGATATCACTTTTCTTCTATTTTTTTTTCTAGCATTGAAAAATATGGTACGTTCGTTTTGCAAAAAAATACATCGAGCGATCGCTATTGATATTGTATATTTTTATCCGTAAAAAAGATTCTCTCGTAATAAAAAAGGATCTCTGTTAGAATTAAGACCTTCATAATACATAGAAATGTCGATAGTGATAATTAGATATGCCAACCTATGTCAATCTCTTTTCAAACTTTATTTGTCTTCCTTAACCGATGACTCGTCGAAACACATGCGTGAAAATGGACTTTTTCACCAACATGCACGCCTTTCTATTCAACTTGACCGATTTCACGTACAAAATGCTGGGCTTAACTGTGATATATGTACCTGTCTTGAGTAAAGAGCTCACCGCCGAGAAAGGCAGCACCGATAAGGATTTAGTTAAACAGCTCGAGAATGTGGTGAGTCATTGGACCACTCAAATCAAACTAACCCTCATCGATGAGGAAGAAACAGATCTGCAACAACTTCTTTCCCTTGATGACGAATACGATTTCTGGATCTATAGATGTGAGTAATAATTTGATAAATCCCTGCTACTTATCTCGATTAATCTCTTTAACGAACGATATGACTGGAATTTTATTTTTGATTTTTTTTTTTTTTCTTTTTTTTCTATTATAAAGGAAAATCTCTAATCCTAACCATTATTCTATAGTTGATAAAATTTCGTATTAAAAAGCAAACCATAGAAATACCATAAATTGTATTCGTTCGGCTGTCAGGATGATGAAATCGATAGTTTCGTGTTACTTGATTATCATAATCTAATATGGCTGTTCCTTTACTTTGTTCCTAGATGATAATCTCTATGGATTAAATTATCAAGTTCACAAGCATATGGTTGAACGTATCATAAATATATTAATGTTAACCCAATCAACTTATGTGCATCAATTTCTCACATTACGAGAAGACATAGAATTGGGAATCATTAAAGCTAGATCGAACATTGAGTATTTGTCACTTCTGAAGGAAGCTTGCAGGAAATTAAAGCAATGCACAACACCAGAAGGATTAACTCCGGTTCTACCGAAAATTATACATCTCTGTAGAACTATCTGGTTAAATTCGCCTTACTACAATACCACCGAGAAAATGACTAATCTGTTCACTACATTGAGCAACGATATCATTATAATCTGTCGGAATTTAATCGACCTTCGGCAAGTATTCAAAGGGAAAACTCGTGCCAGCATCCAAATGTTCTCCGATTGTATTCGTGTTTGCGAAGATTACAAGAAACTTTATATTCAAGTAAATACATACAAACAAATTTTTTTTATTAAGAAAAATCATATCCGTGTGTTTGAATAATATTAAGATTTTACGTAAAGTATATTACTATATTATTTGATTTTATTTATTCTTTACAAATATCGGTAATCTTTAAAACATGAAAATTTTTGGAAAAAGACAACTGAATTGCTTCTACAAAAGCTTCGTACAAAATTTACATTCGTTATAAAACTGGATTGTAATAAATCACGGAATCCTCATTTTTCTTTTTCTGAATACAGAAATATGATCCTTTGGCAATTACAGTGGATCACAAAAATATGCGGACACTTTTTTGAGTGGAATAATTTCTTCTATATTGTACAAAGTACTTTGAATTTTTTATAAGATCCGAAGAAATTAATATGCTATATGAAGTCCGGGAAAAATTAAAAAAATAAAAAAAATTACTTTTCGTTGTTACTCATTGACCAATGTCGAAAAAACTATTTAATATCAGAAGATGTTCAAATATCTTCATGATCCCGTACATTTAATGCATAAAACTGATACGAGTAGCAATGAATAATGATATAAGAAAATAGGAACTTATTCGTAATCATTGCGATAATCGAAAAGTTAATCCTTAAAGGCAAAATTTACACTGAAGTTAATAAAAATCATTATACATTAAAATTGTACATTTAAAATTATGCTATATAAATGTCACGAACAAATACATTCAAAGCTTATTGCATGTCATATAATTCAGTAGAATCACAGATAGGTAAATGCATTAAAAGCTTATTGCATCTCATGTCATGGGAATTGTTGTTGAAGAATGAAAAATGATATCGTAGAAAAAAATACGTTAAATGGGATTGTATAATTAAATAAATGGATTCGTGTACCAAAAAGAGATTTATAAAATTATTTTTCTCTTTTTTCCGAAAACAACGATCCACACGTAAAAAATATATTTTATATTTCTTATATTTTTTACATTTATTTTACCAAAATGGATTAATCGCTTTTCGATCATATAACATATTTGAATGCATTCTGTTTCCACATATGCATGTATGTACATACTTGTCTCAGTCGAATTCGAAATATCATTTGATGAAATGAAAGATATTAATATCTTTTTAAAATCGCTATGCTATCGGAAAGATTGGAAATATTCGTGCAACTTTAAAAGAGTATATAAGTTAATCTTAAGAAGCTGTGAAGAGTGAGGACTCCTTCTTCTGTATTCTCGTTTAACTTTTCTTTAGGAAGGTAGAAGTAGTTTAGACAATGTAGGTATAAGTTTTCGCGTTAACCGAAAGGTGCAATAACGCTGAGTTAGGCTTTCCCTTTTCGCATAACGCGATAACGAGTGAAATTCTTCTGCGCGAGTAATACGTCGCTCTTTTTCGAGTTTCCTCAAGAAAATATATAGGTAGACTACTATAAAACTAAGTTTTATGGTGACAAACCTATGACGGTATCTACGCCGTGATTATAATAAAACGTGAGAAACTACTGAGGAAATAAATAAGTTGAACTTTATGTTGCTAGTCGAACGAAAACGAAAATAAAATCTGATTGTAGTTATAATCTCTTTCAAATTTTATTACCACGATGATATAATTAAATTATTATTTTACAGATTTCAAATGCCCATAATATGTACACCAAATATCCATGGAAATTAGACATCGATAACATTTTTTATCATATAAACATTTTTATCGAAAGATGCCAAGACATGATAGTCATCTGCAATGCGATGATAGACTTTGCCAGGTATTGGATAAGGTTGATTAAAAAAAAAAAAAAAAAAAAAGAAAAAAAGAAAAAAAAAATATGGAATATTCGGACATTTTTTTAAAACTGTATATCTGAATTTTTAATAGATACATTTGAATTTCTATTTTTCTTTAATTCTTCATTACTTTAAATCTATTCGGATATAAAAAAAAAACAATTTTTTATTTGGATTAGAATTATTCGAATATCAATTTCTACGACTTACGGTAAATCAAAGAGAAGAATGTATTTTTTATTATTTCATAGAATGGACGAAACAACTAACATTCTAAGACCAAAGTTTGTTGGAACCAAGGGAGAAGAACACGGTAGAGCCTGTCAAAAGATCGAAAGACTCTTTCTCGAGAGTTTACAGAAAATCGAAGTAAACTCTCATAAAATATTCGATGTGCTGCACGTCGCCTGGCAGAACATTATGTCTGTCTTTCGCAACGAAGTCAGAGAATTGGAGATAATAATCGAGAACTTGATAGCAACCGTCTTCGTCGACATGAATAACGTGCAAGAGGGTATCGAGAATCTCCATGGATTTTACAATTATATGAACAGAGAGGAACTACAGGAGCTCTTCAATAATAAGACTATGGAGGTAAGCGAGTTTCGAGAGCGAACTCGAACTTAGAAACAAGATTTTCAAAGTTAAACATTGCAATTGGAATTTCGAAAACTAATAAACGTAGCTATAAAACAATTCGAAAATGTAATGTATAACATATAAATATATTTAAAATTTATTAATGCCCTAAATGGTCACCATAAGGAATAAATATGGAACAAAGAAAAAGAAATAATATAAGATATATTAAAATTATAAAAATTGATAACTCAAATTCATATTACTTTTAACTCATCTAAGTTATAACTTTCTATAATGTATCTATCTTTATTGCACAATGCACATGCATCTTAATAGTCCATATTCTATAGATACATTTTGATAAAAAATCTAACAATTACATCAGGTATGGAAAATGTTCGACAATGATATTCAGTTTACAAAGCAAGATATCTTAAATTATAAACAAAAATATTCATCGATGATGCCGCATTACTCCGGCAAAGCATTGGTCCTGGAACAAAAAGCATATAATTTGAAAAGAATGAAAAAAATGATGGAAGAAGCTGAATGGATGCCATATTGTTCCATGAAATTTGAGATCTTCAATCAGTGCGAAATCCTTATAAAGTCAATCGAAGACTTAATAAAGAATCTCCATAACGAATGGATCGAAGAATCTGGTGAAAATCCACGCACTCATCTCGATCGATACTTAATGAAACGCCATGCACAATTTCCCCTGTTACTCGACTGTAATATGGATTCTTTTATATTAAACCTTTGCCGAGAATGCGATAGTTGGATAAATCTTCGATTCCATATACCGATCCAAATGACTGTTATACATGTTAAAAAGGACATAATCTTTTTTACTTACGAAGGTATCCTTGCAGTGATCCATACTTACAACAAAATCATGGAAGGTTGGTTGATCGTCCATAATTGTTTCCTCTTTAATTTGTTAACCTATCATTTGTTAACCTATCAATCGTATTTGAAAATTTTCGATTGGTTAATACAGATATATAAAGATTATTTCGATTAAAAATAAAATGATAAATAGAACGAAGATAAAATAACATTGGATAAATTAATTAATCGTAAAAAGAAAAATCGTGAGTTATAATATTTTTTTACGAATGATTTATTTATTCTTTTATCATTTGAAACAAAACAAAAATTTTTATTATTTTTCTTTTTTCTATCATTTTATTACTTAAAGAATAATTACATTTTCGTGATAAATTAAATCGTTCTCCCAAGCTATCGGATTAATTATATTTGAAATCTGTCTTAATGGAATCTATACTAGAAAGTGTAAGTATCCCTGCTAACGATGATTCATTTTGATCGATCGAAGATTACAATTAAAGAAAAAAAGTTTGGATGAAGATAAAAAGAACTAAAGATTCTTAAATGTAATATCTTTTACTCATGAGGAATCCCACGTACGAAATGATAAACGACATTTTCATTTTTCAGCATTGTCCGACAGAGAACGTGAACTGTTTCGAGAATTAATCCGGAGGGTCGACGGACAGATCAATCCTGGCTTAAATAGACTAACGTGGAACACGGAGAACATCGAAAATTACATTGAAGATTGCTACGATGAAGCCAGAAATGTAAGCTTTAACGATTCCATTTATGCTACAAGTTCATCCCAATTGTGGTTTAATTTCATTTTCTATGTATTATAACGAAGAAGTACACTCGATATTCTAGCTTTATTTATCATATCATCCATTCATAAGTAAACATGTTATCTCCTTATCTCTAAATAATCTGTATCTATATCTAAAGAACGTGGTTATTCGAAAAGATTATCCGATTATGAAAATTTACTGTCTTCGAGAAAGATAGGAAAATGAAAAAGAAAAAAAAAAAGGAAAAAAAAAAAAGAAAAATAAAAATAAATAAAAATAAAATTTTCAGCTCTTTGAATTCATTAATGTTTATAAGAAAGCCAATACTGAGATAGTAAAGATATGCGAGAATATTTGCGAATTGTCGATGATCAAGTTAAAACCGAATTATGCGTACACCTTGTCGGAATTGCAGGAGGAACTTGTAAACGTGAGGTGAGCCATACAATTTTGAAGCATGAAACTATGGAACTTTGAAACTCCCTAAAACTTTTCAGGGATGCGGTTACTGCCAATATACTTACAAAGTACAACATGATAGTTCAATACATCATGGTGGTCTTCAACGGATTTAAAGGAGTAATCCATGACGTAAGTCATAGATAATCGAAACTTTTTTGAGATATGATATCTATTCATTTATTTATCATTTTCCTTGGGATTAACATAACACAATTACGATAATAGTACGATACAACTACATGGTATTTAAATGGTACAAACAACATAATGTATTTGTAATATGTTAAATTAGAAATACCACGTAGAACGTACGTTAAAGAATCGATAAAATCGTCGTCGTTTAAAGAGACTTTAAGTATCAAGAAAACGAAAGAACATATACATCCTCGAAGAATTTCGAGAAGATACTTTATAAATTTATGCGCTCGTAAAGCTCGCTAAGACACCGTAATAGTGCTTAAAGATCTGAAATTCGCTTCTTATGATTTTATGCACTCGCGGGACTTTCCGAGGATTACCTCTCGACTACTTACGGGGACTTTTATTGTCGTCTCGACGAAAGGAGAGACGAGGAACACGAAGGACGAAGATCCGTAAAGAGAAACGTTGAAATCGACGATGTAGTCGTAATACGATCCTCTCGCGTAGACGCTTGATGCGTTTACTCCGGAGATTAAACTTTCGAGTTATTTTTACGTTACGTATCATACATATATATATATATATATATATGTGTGTGTGTGTGTGTGTGTGTGTGTGTGTGTGTGTGTGTGTATACACTATACTCATCTTCATTGCATGGCAAACGAACACTGAAATTATTTTATACAGAAATAACTTCCAGTGACTATAATTACTCTTAAAATATTTCTTCAAATGGATAAGATATCGTTATTATTTCTTAGACATTTTTCACGTATAAATAAAGTTAAGAAAGACAGAAGAAACGTAGATATTTTAATATTTTCAAGTCGCATTACAAATCTATCCTTTAATGATCTGATTACTTTCGCACTCATGGTGCAAGCTCGATTAACTTCAAAAAGTTATGTTATATTTTTATCGCTATAAACAAAGGGCACATGTCAATGTATCTTTTATTTGATGTATCGCTGAGAAAAAAAAAATAGAGAATAATCCTTTTAAATCGAATCTATAGTTCCCCTTTAATGCCAGCCAAAGGGTGTATTAATTTTTCTCTCTCCCCGTTCTCCAACCGAATCCATCGAATAAATCCGTTTTCCAGATTACAACGACCAAAATGAATTATCCTCTTTCATATAACTCGAATCCAAGCCATAGATTTCACTTATATATATATATATATATATATATATATATATATATATATATATATATATATATATATACATATACATATATATGTATATATATACATAAAGCCTCTCGCTCATCCAACCACGCTCATCAATTTTATACGCTCTTCTTTAAATATGGACTATCCGAGTTGAGCTTACGATATTATATATATCCTGTGGAATGAGAATGCGTATAAGTATTATAAATTTGTATGATTCATTGATTTAGAATATTTCCAATTTTAGATATTAAAGGAGTGGCAACAATATTTGGCCCAATTCGATATAGTAATTCAGAAAACACTGAGATTATGCCTTATAAATTCTATGAATGTCATGTATAAGGCCCTTCACGGAAACGGGACGGCAGGACCATCTCCTCTTCTACTGGTGCAACTGGAGTTGCTCAACAATAAGGTATCCACACAGAAAGAGAGAGAGAGAGAGAGACAGAGAGAGAGAGAGAGAACTATAATTGTGTCCCTTCGTGCACATTGTTCGAACGTCCAGCGCTACTCACCCTCCGGCTTACCACCTCGGTGATTCAAGTGAATCACGATACCGGAGGGAAGAGAAGCGATCTTCGACCAAGAACGTTTGAAAGCTAACATGTTCATGTATCCGTGTTCAGATACACTTCACACCAAACCTGTCGGATATCGCCACAACCTTATCGAACATTTTCAACCACCTATTAACACCGATTAAGGACATCCAACGATTAACCGTAAAGTTCAATGTTCCCATTAAAGATTTAAAATCTTATTGGACTAATTACGAGAAGGACGAAGAACTTAATCATTATCAACAATTGCTTAACAATGGTCTTTTGATTGTTTTATTTCTCTTTATCTTTTTTTGAACCTTATGTCTTTACAATAAAAATTACGAATTAACAGAGATGAATCATTGTTTTTCCCAAATAAAAACATATCTTAAAACGTGGGAATCTTTCAAGGACGTCTGGGAAGTCAATAAGGATATTTTCATTCATAGGTAATTATTCTTCTTATCACGATTTAACATATGATCGTAATATTCTCTATTCTTTGTAAAAGATAATGCATGTATTTTGACTTTTATTTTTTATACAGATATGAAAAGCTGAAACCAACGGCTACATCTTTCGATTCTGATATTAACAATTACGCGAATATTGGATTCAATGTCGAACTTCAAGAGACCGTGATGACCATACATTTTCTCGATGTAAATTGCGATAGTTTAAAAAGCTTCATCATACAGGAATGCTTGACCTGGCAACACAAACTAAGTTCTCTTATGTTACGAGTAACCGAGAACAAAATCAATCACATCTATCAATATATCGCTGAAAATACGAAAAAGTTAGCAATTTTGTTTAGAATAAATTAACGAGATAAAATACATTAAAAATATTCAAACGAAAATATTAAATGTAGCCTAGTGGCTAGATCGATAACGCACGTTGTAAATATTCCATATTTTATGGATTTTCCGCGGTTCATAAACATAAAATTTTTACGATCCAAGCCACACGTCAAGCAAGCAGTTTGACTTATCCGATCGTTCGAATTTATTCTTTTTCTCTCTTTTTTTTCGTTTTTTCTTTTTTTTTTTGTTTTTTTTTTTTCTTTTTCTTTTAATCCGAGAACACTCGCATATAAATTCAACCGTTCGCAGAATAACGAAGGAAATAACGGATCTGATCAGTATGCAATTCGCGATGCAGTTGTTCGAGAGACTTAACGCCGAGATTCCGAAGGAGGAGGCAGAATTCCCTAAGATCATGGAGTTCTACGAAATGTTGGGTAAATCTTTAAATGTGCCCTCGCATAGAAAGTAAAGGATCGATAAGCTTAGCCTCTCTCGAAAAGAATTTCATCGTAATTTCACATACTTTCAAATGAAATATATTTGAAATAATTTCTATTTCTAAAGCCGTCTCATTTTATTTGAAAAACTAATAACAACGAAGAATGCATAATTCTTATTGTAGAAAAATACGAGGTACCGACAACGTTTGAATTTAAAAGAAAGGTAAAAGACATCGACCGATCGTGGTCTGCCTACTTGGAGCTACTTGTTTCCTACGAAGTTATTTTATCCGAAAAGAAGGTACGTGATTCGTTCGGGAACGTTGCTCGCGGCCATTTTCGAAATAAAATTCCGCTCTTGCCTTTCTTCATCGTAAGACTAGAAAGTGCTAAAATAAAGAAAAAAAAAAAAAAAAAATAAAGTTTAAATAAAAGAGAATCTTCTTGACTCAATGTACGAATCCATTACAGGAAGAATTCAGAAACAATTTATTCGTGGATTTGTCTATGTTTAACGAAAATACGCAGTTATTGATCCGTAAATATTATGATACTGGACCGTTTACGTCAGACTGGCAAACAGATGGTAAACGAAGCTATTGTTTTTATTATTATTGTATTATTGAGCTTTTCTTTAGACTTACGTGAACATTTTGATTTCGTAAAGATGCGTTCGCGTGGATAAATGTCTTTTATAAGGAAATACACGTATTGAAGGAACGTGAAAAAATGCTTCAAGAACATCTCAAAATTTTTGGCTTAAGTCAACCAGATTCTTTGGAATTGGTAGAACTCGAGGAAGTACGTTGGACGCGATCAATTTAATAACCATCGTGCATCGTTATCTCGATTCTTCAACTTTTTTCGTAGAACTTAGCGATCATCGAGATTGTTTGGAAACTGACCGCCGAGTGGAACGAAGCATGGAATCGTTACAAGAACGAGCAATTTTGGAAGATAGAAATAGAAGAGATGGACACAGTTGCGAACGCCCTATTTCGAAAACTCACAAGACTCTGCAGAGAGCTTAAGGAGAGAAACTGGGAGATCGTTGAGCACACGAGGTACGTCGAGGATCTCTTGCTAGTTCCTACTTAACTCTTCTTCTTCTCTTGCTACTATCGTGAACTTGTTCACTAGCTTATGCTAACACGGGTCATGGACCAAGAAGAAAACTGTGATTTAGTATAATGGAAGTTCACTTCAAAAAATTGACGACGTTCTATCGTCGTTTTTAAAAATTTACGAAAATATTTTTATTCTTGGTAAATATCAATTGTGACATGTAGAAAATTATTATTTTTTTTCTCTCTTTTTTGACCGATCATTTCTAATAAACAATTTCGGGCGTAAATTTAATAAACGGAACGGTCCGCGACATTTTGAAAGCCAAATACTGTACAGATGAGAAAATAGAAGGACGAAGCAAACATAGCATACTTCACTCTAAAAAGTAGATGAAAAGCAAGGGGAAACACATAATTGACGCTTATTGTCCATGATTTTTGCGGATAGAACGGAGCATTTCATTCATCGTCGAAATTACAATCACATATGATCACGAATGTCTGAATTAAAATGGACGTAGAAATGGCTGGCAACAAATTTCAAACTGAACACAAACTAACATCTAGTATACTTTTAACAAGATTTATCTCACTCTTTCTTTTTCTCTATCTTTCTATTTATATTACATTTAACAGATCTAGAGTCGATAAATTTCGTCGTACATTGCCACTGATAACCGATTTAAAGAATCATGCTATGAGATCACGTCATTGGAGACAAGTTAAGGACATCTTATCAAGAGAATTCGACGAGACGTCCGAAGATTTTACTCTCGACGCCATTGCCGACATGCAGATGCAAAATTTCTCTGAACAGATCGCCGAAATCTCAAACACTGCAACGATGGAACTTGAAATAGAATTGGTAAGTTTTTGACTTTAACAATTTAGAGAATACATATAGAATATGCATTTATATCTTTCAGGGATTGCAGCGTATCAGCGCTGTTTGGAAAGTAATGACAATAGAGATGACACCGTACAAGACCAAAGGTATCTATAAATTGGAAAGTATAGACGACGTAGTAGAAGCGCTGGAGGATCATCAAGTTCTTTTGTCTTCGATGAAATCGACAAGGTACCCACTTGTAAAGTCTAAAACAATAGAGAAAGAGAGAGAAAGAGAGAAAGAAAGAAATCTTTTCGGTCACATTGAAACTTTATTTATTCTTCGTTCGTAGATTTGTCGAGCCATTCGCAGCGGAAGTCGACTATTGGGAACGGGCTCTCTCTACTGTGGGGGAGGTTCTCGAGATGGTGCTCAGCGTTCAAAGAAGCTATTTCTATATGGACAATATATTCTCGAGCGAAGACATTAGAAAACAACTTCCAAAAGAAAGCCACGACTACGACAAGTTGACACTATCCTGGGTGCAAATCACGTCCCGCATGGCGGGCCACAGATTGGCTTTACCGGCCACTCACGTTCCGCGTACGTATATCTTGAGATCGAAAAGTTTTATCAACTACGCCCAAAAGTTAACATCGTTCGTGGACTTTCAAGAAAAGAAAAAGAACTAACCTCGACTTTTCTTTACTCCTTTTTACCGTAACCACGAAGTAAAGGCTCGAGAAATTACGTTTTTATCGGCTCCGGTATACTACGCCTCTCTCAAACGTGAGACTTTCACAAATTTACTACGGAGATAGGGATCATTTAAGCGCGCGTAAATTATTCAAATTACGAGTTACGGTTACGCGAACAGGATAGGATAAAAAAATATCTATCTCGGTTGTTTGCGAGAGAAAGAAAGAAAGAAAGAAAAAGAGAGAGAGAGAGAGAGAGAGGGAGAGGGAGAGGGAGAGAGAGAGAGAGATAAAGAGAGAGAGAGAGAAAGAGAGAAAGATAGAGACAAAGGGAAGAGAATGTCGTGCAACGAGGCGTCCGCGTGCCTGCAAAATAATGTAAATCTACTAGAGCGACAGCATTTGCATTTTTTCTCTTACTCTACTGAACATCCTCTCGTTCCCGCCAGCCGGCTTGCTCGAAGTTCTGAATAAACTCAATGAGAACTTGGAGACACTGCAACGTGCTCTAGAACAATATCTCGAGACTAAACGATACGTATTTCCAAGATTCTACTTCATTTCGAACGATGATTTACTTGAGATACTTGCAAACTCAAGGAAACCGGAACTTATACAGCCTCATATCAAGAAGCTTTTCGAAAATATAAAATTTTTAACACTGTTCAAGGTATATTAATAAACAATTATTTATCTTATATTTTATTCTATAGCATCTATGATCTTTCTCTTAGTCATTAACAGGTAAACTATTAGCCACTGCCATGAATTCCAGTGACGGTGAATATGTTCAATTCCTTAATCCAGTTGTCTTAGAAGGTCAAGTCGAAAACTGGCTATGTAATATAGGTGAATAGCCGAGTAAACTATTTCATTTCTTTACTTGGATATTTTTTTCCCAGTTTTTTCTACGATCTTTCTATTGATTAATAAAAAATAAAACCAAAAATCAATACGGATCCGTTCGAAATTGTAGAGGAAGCGATGAGAGAGAGTTTGCACGAGTTGTTGAAGCGTTGCAGAGAGGCGCTGCGAAAAATGCTCGCAAAACGCGACAGGTGGGTGAAAGAGTGGCCGAGCCAGCCAGGAATTACGTCCACTCAAATCCAATGGACGACCGACTGCACCAGAACACTCATGCACTGCAAGTGAGCGTTGCCTATGTATCTCTCTTCTTTCTCTTTCTCTTTCTCTCTCTCTCTCTCTCTCTCTCTCTCTTTCTCCCTCTACACAAGTATAGATAGATATATACATACATATGATACGTACGTTTCTCAATTGGGAAAACTGCAACACGAGTTATCCACAGAAATCGGAAGTTTGCATCTTTGCCTTTCCAAGCTCGTTTTCGAGGTTCGATTTGGGCGAAGAGGTAGACTTGGAAAAGCGGATACAAAGGAGAAAGAGAGATGGAGATAGGAAAGTAAAATGGGAGGATAAAGGGAAGAGAGGGACCGAAAACGGGAAAGGCAGAGGGTAAACGAGGAGAGGGACACGGTAACTCTAATAAGAGGAATTTTGCATATTCTACCTCTCGTCCTGCGATCCAGCCATGCCACCCTTCCTCTTCTCGTTTGCATATACTAGCCGTACTGCGAATAATTTAACCCACACCAACACTACCGGCCGTATCTTCTCTCTCTCTCTCTTTCTCTCTCCCTCTCTCTCTCTCTCTCTCTCTCTCTCTCTTCCTCTCTCTCGATCTTTCTCTCTCTCTCTCCCAATCTCTTCGCCTAGAGTAAAATCCCTACGTCCCGGGACCTTGGCTGTAAACGTTCATGTAACGCGAAGCTCTGTGTACCCGGTCGTTGCTTGAAGCGTCTCGTCATGAAAGTAGAGAGAAAGGTAGAGAAAGAGCTTGGTGAAGAGAAAAAGAGGAACTGGAGATCGTTGAGAAACGCGGATGGTTGGTGAGACGGAAAGGAAAAATGCGTAGAGCCGGCGAATATCGTCTCGACGATGTTGAACTTTGAAAAAGTGAGAGAGAAAAAAAAAGAGAGAGAAAGAGAGAGAGAGAGAGAGAAAGAGAAAGAGAGAAAGAAATAAAACTTTTCTTTCTTTTTCTACCATCTTTTTTCATACTCCCTTCCTCAATTGCGAGAAGAACGTACGATAAATGTTAGGTACTACCTCTTGCAATCGATTCTCAAATCTGCTCGTTCTAAATTCCTTACAAAAATCGATTTCTTCGTGTGTTAAAAAATTTTATCAATATTTTTCTAATATTCATAATTATTTATTTTAAATTGAATAGATTGGTGGACTCGAAGAAACCATTGAGACGATCAAAAAAGAAACAAAATCAGGCATTGGCCAAATACTCGGAGGCAATAAGAAGTGATCTGAGTAATTTAGACCGTCTTAAATTCAAGGCAATCGTTGTAATCGAAATCCATGCGAGAGACGTTATAGAAAGAATGTACAAGAACAGTGAGTTTTCTTTTTATTATATATTTAGAATTTATAATATTTCAAGTGAAAGATAAAAGTATACTCGATTGTATTTTTTCTATTCGAAGTTTTATACAGAATGTTTCAACATACGTTTAATACATACAACAAAATTTGATAGTTTAATATTTTCTAATTCATTCGTAATAATGAAATGTTTTTTTATTAAACTTTGCCGTAAACAAACAAAATTGAAAACTAGTTAATTTCGACTTTTCAAATGTAACGTGTTATTATTATCATTTAGTCCTAACTAAATTAAACAAATTTTGATATATACTTCAAAAATTCACATGTGTTTTACGTTGCTCGAAATAAATATTTATTATTTGAAAACAACGTTTCACCGCGTGAATTACAAACCGTTCTAATTATTATTAAAACGTATACAATTTTGAAGAATATGTAAAAAAAAAAAAAAAACTTGGTTAATTTAGGGATGGCTATATGACCATAAGAAAATTTACCCTTCCATTTACAAAAACGAAGTTACCCCTCCCCCCATTTTCCAACGTCTTGTTTGTTTACATACCATGAAAAGCTCTTTTATATGATAAAGTTGAAAAAAAAAGAAAAAAAGAAAAGAAAAAGAAAAAAGAAATAAAGAAAAAGGAGATATCAACTACAAGAAAAAAGAAAAAAAAAGATTTCAAGTTCTCGTCACACATAGAGTGAAACACTTTGTATACAGCATCAGCCTTAAAAGAGCATCGTTTACGTCTCGTAACTTAGGTAAACGAGTAAGCGAACGAAAGCGCTCAAAAAGCTTTCCATTCTCTTTCAGATTGCAAGGACGTTGCCGCCTTCGAGTGGTTATCTCAACTAAGATTCTACTGGGAAAAAGACATCGACAATTGCATTGTACGCCAAACGAATACTCATTTTATATACGGATACGAGTATCTAGGAAATTCGGGACGTCTCGTGATAACGCCATTGACTGATCGGTATGATAAAAATGAATAATTCATTCATTCGTTAATATAAAAAAAAAAAAAAAGAAAAAAATCTAAGAAAAAATATAAATGATAAAGATGATAAAGAGTATTAATTAACGTGGATTATCGGTAGATCTTCGAAAACATCTAAATTATAATAATAAATATAATGAAAAGAATACAATGACCTTAATATAATGATAATAGCTTTAGTACGTGAAGAAAGTTGAAGAGATTTACACGTGGCAAGTTGTAACGCGTGAGAAAAAATGAAAAGAAAGGAAACGAAAGAGACAGAAACGTAATCTACGACGATACTTAACGCGGTATCGATTTAATCGCGATAAAAGGGTACCGCCCGCAACGTCGGTATCTAATTTATAGACAGGAGCTGGTCGACTCGACGCTTACTTTCTTTTTCCTCCCTTATAGAGAAGAATTTGTCTCGCGATAAAGAAGGATGCCAAGAACGCGCCCACCATCACCACCACTATCGCTACTACTACTACTATTACTAATACTACTATTACTACTACTACTATTACTACTACTACTACTACTACTACTACTACTAACGCAACCATCGCTACACATTGTCGAGTTATTATATCGAATTTTCTTCTTTGTGGCACGCCGTGCGATCGTTCCACCATTTTATCCTCTTCACCAGACGCAACCCCTTGCATTCTTTATCTCTTTCTTTTTTCCTTCCGTCTTCTTTTTTCTTTTCTTTACCTTCCTAGACGGATTAAATCGCAAAATGCAGTGAAGCATACGTTCGCAAAATCGAAGCAACAACCGTGCCTCCATTGCGCCTCCCTTAACCAAGAAAATACATGAGAACGGAAAAAGAAGGAAAAAGGAAGAGCGATGCATATATATATATAAACAAAAAGAATGGAAGAAGAGGGTGAATATTTTAAGAATACGAGGCATCGTCAATTTAATACTTCTCATAGTTGAATTTTATTTTCTTCATTCTTTCTCTTAATCCCAGTTTCTTATCTTTTTTCATTATTTTTCCAAAAAGCTATTATATTTTTACGAACGCTTCGCGAGTACGTAAAATCGTACGAAATTATTCTTAATATAACTCACTTTATCTCTTCAATTCTCATCTTTGATTATTTCGACGTAATCCATCAAACCGTTCTATATCGAATATTTCTTCGAATTTACGATAAAATACTGTTCATTGATTTTATCCGTTATATTTATTACTTCCCGTTAGCCTACTGCAATGATATTCTCTTTGTTCATTGACAGATGTTACATTACTCTGACGACGGCGCTTCATTTGTATCGAGGGGGAAGCCCTAAGGGCCCAGCTGGAACAGGGAAAACCGAGACAGTTAAGGATCTTGGAAAGGCATTGGGATTCAACGTGATCGTGCAGAATTGCTCAGAAGGGCTAGATTACATAAGCATGGGAAGGATGTTCTCGGGTTTAGCTCAGACAGGTGCTTGGGGTTGTTTCGATGAATTTAACAGGTAAATCGAACGAATCAACTTCAATAAAATTTTATTTTTTATTTATAACATTTTTTTTCGACGATGGATCTTTTCATTGAACAGAATCAATATCGAAGTATTATCCGTCGTGGCGCAACAGATATTATCGATACTAACCGCAGTCTCTCAGAAACTTCAGAGATTCGTTTTCGAGAGCAAAGAGATAAGGTTGATTAGTACCTGTGGTATCTTCATCACGATGAATCCCGGGTACGCGGGTCGTACAGAACTTCCAGATAATTTGAAATCCATGTTCAGACCGATCTCGATGATGGTACCAGACAGCAGCATGATCGCCGAGATCAATTTATTTGGAGAAGGATTTCAGGAAACTCGCGTACTTGCTCGGAAGGTTATTATCGATCCAATTTCACTTCGGATTAATTTATAATCCAAATTGTGGAATGCTTCAAAATTTTTTAAAAGTATATATTATAGGTCTTTACCTTGTATACCTTGGCACAACAACAATTGAGCAAACAGTATCACTATGATTTTGGATTAAGAGGTATAGTGACTTTGACTCGATACGCCGGCTGGAAGAAACGTCTTCATCCGAATTTAGCTGACGACGAGGCAAGTAAACGAGAAATGGAAATAATAAAAATAAAAATTGCAATAAAATATTATCCCATGTTCGATCGTTTTCATTTCTTATAATTTACGACGTCGTTTCGGGGATGATTTCGAACGAACCGATAACGAATATCTCATCGAAATGCAGGTGATCATTCTTGCGATGAAAGACATGAACGTGGCGAAACTTACGTCCAACGATCTGCCTCTCTTCCTTGGAATCACCACCGATCTATTTCCTACCGTAGACGTGCCAACCGTAGATTACGAGGAAATCATTGGTTATATTACTAAAGAGGCTATCAAGTTAAAGCTACAAGTAATTCCTTGTTGATAGAATATCTATTTTATTCCTATATGATTTTATTCTCTCCAATTCAAATAAAATGGACCTCGTTCGTAGCCGATTCCTTTGATAATCACAAAAGTGATTCAACTTTACGAGACGAAAAATTCGAGACATTCGACGATGATTGTCGGTGAATCGAACACTGCGAAGACGGTCACATGGAAAATATTGCAAAATACGATGAGCGGAATGAAAAACGATGAAAAACCGGGTTACAACGCCGTTCATGTCTATCCAATTAATCCTAAAGCATTGAACCTCAGCGAGCTCTATGGCGAATACAATCTCTCGACCGGCGAGTGGCTTGATGGAGTAATATCGTCGATCATGCGGAAGACCTGCTCCAGTAAAATGCTTTTATCTCTTCTCGAATTGAACTTCTAACAAAGAGGGTCATTTTTACGTTAGGCCATTACGATGTCATCGCGTGATTAATCCCATTTGTTTAAATAATATAATAAAAATCGAAGGGACGGAAAGCATTGAAAAACCAAAAAGATCGACGAGAAACATATTTTCGACGATTTAAAAGAAAAAAAGAAAAAACACACACACAGAAAACAGAAAGAAGAAGAAGAAAGAAAAAAATTCAAACAAAAGTGAATCATGCTTTATTATCGTTACAGGCGAGTCGCCCGACGAAAAGTGGATTCTCTTTGACGGGCCTGTCGATGCCGTGTGGATCGAAAATATGAACAGTGTTATGGACGATAACAAAGTAGGTTTCCCTCGGCTTATTCCAAACGAAGTTATTATCTGCTCGTACGTTAAATATCGTTTCCTTCTACTATCGTGAAATTTTCATTGGCGCATATATACATACATATATACATAGATCTTGACGCTGATCAATAACGAGCGAATCACGATGCCGAAACAAGTGTCCTTGTTGTTCGAGGTTCAGGATCTCTGTGTTGCCTCTCCTGCCACCGTTTCTAGGGCAGGTATGGTTTATAACGATTACAAGGATCTTGGTTGGCGTCCTCTCGTTAAATCTTGGTTACAGAACCACGAGAAGGAACCTGTCTTCGTTGAACATGTAAAGAATATTTCTTTGATTAAAAATGAAAAGAAAAAAAAATAATAATTGTAGCTTAATACAAATGAACTTATCAGATGAAAGAACTCTTCGATCGTTTCGTCGACATAACGTTGGAATTTAAGCATCACAAGTGCGAGGAACTCGTGCCAGTTCCTGAATTAAATTCCATTCAGTCCCTCTGTAAGCTTCTCGATGTGCTCGCCAGACCCAAGACCAGCGCCGAAGTTGGCAACGACGAAGAGGCGTTCTCCACCATTTGCAAGATCTGGTTTCTCTTCTGGTAAACTACTTTTTCCGACCAACACCATCCAAAATATCAATTGTACCGTTCTAGCGGCTGATTCGAGTTTCTTCCATAAATTTCTTGATTCTTCTTGCATCTAAACGATATTCCACATTCGCCGGATTGCACCTTTCTTTTTCTTTTTCTTTCGAACGATGCAATCGCAATAAGAAAACTATACTTATGTATACTTGTACGGCTTTTTGGATAGTATCCATTTTGGATTTACAGCTTTCTCTCGTCCCATTAATTGCAATTTCCTTTTGAATTGCCAAACGTATGTCGGATTACCAACGAATACCTCTTTCGCCATTGATCATGAATGATCGGTTTAACTGTGAACCGCTTTAAATGCTATATAATTCATTTCGAAGGAATAAATTTCTTATCGGTATTACAGCATGATATGGTCACTGTGTGCCTCAGTTGATGAAGAGGGCCGTCAAAAGATGGACAATTTCATAAGAGAATTAGAAGGATCATTTCCCTTGAGAGATACCATCTACGAATATTACGTAGACGTGCGTCAGCGTAGTTTCGTTTCGTGGGAAGAAAAATTATCTCATGCCTGGAGGTTTCAACCGGGGTAAGAACAAAAGGCTTTAAATTTACTTCGAACAATTTCTTTTTTATCCTACGAGACCAATCTTTTCTTTTTCTTTTTTTTCTTTTAATTTAATTTCTTTCTTTTATCTCTCCTTTAACGAATCCAAAAAAGAAAAAAAAAGTAAGGTCTTTTCTTCCTTAGGACACCATTTCACAATATAATTGTACCGACGGTGGACACTGTTCGCTACAATTACATCGTAAGCAATCTGTTAATCAATGGTTATCCCGTCCTTCTGGTTGGTCCTGTAGGCACTGGAAAAAGCTCAATTGCACGATCAGCTTTAGAATCCATGGATAATATCAAATATGGATTACTCGTTATAAATATGTCTGCTCAAACAACATCGAATAACGTTCAGGTAATTTTAATGATATCTTTTGATGATATCGAAAGATTTTTCATGGGCGTCGGAAACAATGAAAAGCTACATTCAACGACGAGTTTTCTATACGTATAGGAAGCTATTGAGAGCAGACTGGAGAAACGCACGAAAGCGGTTTACATTCCCATTGGCAATAAAACGATGATAACTTTTATGGACGACTTTAACATGCCGATGAAAGAGACGTACGGAGCACAGCCACCATTGGAACTGATCCGTCAGTGGATCGACTATGGATTCTGGTAAATCAAAAAGTTTTACCAAAGTCCGTTGGGAAGCCGATCTGTTCGCCGATCGACTTCGAGAGGTGGTAAATCAAAGAGTTCGTAGAAAAGCGGCGAAATGTACTTTTTCTTGCGAGTATGAATTCTCTCTTCCACTCTTTTTCACGAATTTGCCAGGAGAATTCGAATGACCCATCTGAATATTAAAACTTATATAACGAACCGACTAAGCGTTGATAATCTTTCCAATAGGTACGATCGACAGAATCAACAGAAAAAATATATACAAAAGATACAATTAATAGCAGCAATGGGTCCACCTGGTGGTGGTCGTAACATAATCTCGAATCGATTACTTACGAGATTTAATATCATTAATATGACGTTTCCCAGTGAAAAACAGATCATTCGAATATACGGGACGATGCTTAATCAACAAATCGCAGACTTTTCTTCGGAAGTGAAAGGAATTGGTAAGATGATAAATCATTTCTATTCGCAATTATGAATTCAACTTGATTTTTCTTTTAGCCGATACAATAACGCTTGCCACTATAACTTTATATAATCGCGTTGTCTTAAAAATGTTACCAACACCCGCCAAGATGCATTATATTTTCAATTTGCGTGATATATCGAAGGTAAACTTCGTGAATATAAATATATGCATTTTTGAAAAATTAATAAAAAAAATTTCAATCATATTTACTCTAATAGATATTCCAAGGATTGCTTCGAAGTCACAAGGATCATCAATATTCGATTCATACATTTCTACGTTTGTGGATGCATGAAACTTATCGTGTTTTTTGCGATCGTTTCATCGACGAGAAGTAAATGGAATAAAAAAGAATAATAAACGTTTCTAATTTTATCTAATCATTATTTCCTTTCTTTTTTTTTTTTTTTTAGAGATACGGAATGGTTCCTTGGACAGATAGGTGAATTACTTGGTAAATATTTCGAGCTAACAATAACAAGCGTATGTCCGGATAAAACGATTCCTCTTTTCGGTAAGCATTCAACGAAATCTTTGAACGAAAGATTCAAAATTAACTTAATTAAGCTAATGCATTCACTCCTCGATGAATTAATTGTTTCCGAGAAAGAGATAAAAGATCATTGCATATGTTAACATAACGTTGAATTAGAATCGTAATACGTAATGCAACGATGAAGCTATAAAAAGACTGTCTAAAGAAAATACACGAGCGCAGGTAACTTTATGAATGCCTGGAACATATACGAGGATCTCGTGGATATCGCCGCCGTGAGACGCCATATAGAGGAACAAATGGACGAATATAACGCTTCTACTGGTGTAGTACGCCTCGATCTCATTCTTTTTCAGGACGCGGTCGAGCATATATGCCGCATTGTCCGTGTGATATCTCAGGTCAGTGATTCGTGAGCACCAGGTATGATATAATACGGGCATCACAACCATTCCATACTACGTGCCTTTTCTTCTTTCTTACTGAAGAAAGCAGACGTTTATCTCAAACGCGCCATACGATGTAACCTTTTTTACTTTATTTATACAATTGAAAGTATCGTAAAACACTCGTAAATCCTTTCGAATTGTTAATCAAATAATTTCTATATAAATAACTTGAAAGTTACATTTGCGTAACTTTCCATTGAAATTGCATTGATTAATTATTATTAACTATTATAACGTAAAATATAATCGCGTGTACTAGGGCGATTATAATATAGGAGAGAAAGAGAGAGAGAGAGAGAAGGATCTTTAATAAATACGTCGTAAGACATTATTTCCTTTCAACGATGATCGATGAATAGGAAACTAAATGGAAATTCCGAGGAAGACTGTCTGCTTTCTACACTAATCTCCATGTCAGAAGTTTGTAATGGCTCAAAGACTACAAAGTAAATGTTTCATCCTCCAAATGTTTACTTTACTATAAACTATCTTAAACGAATGTAAAATGTAAAAATCCGTCTTCGAGGTGTTAACATTCAAATTCATTCTATCGTCTAATCGATTTCTGAAATTCAAGACAATCGTTATCCCACAATTGTATAGCCCCGAGGCAACATGTTACTAGTTGGTATAGGAGGTAGTGGCAGACAATCAGTATCCCGTATCGCAGCTTACATGTGCGAGTTGACCACCTTTCAAATCGCCGTTACGAAGCAATACAGAGTGATGGAATTCCGCGAGGACCTGAAAAAGCTTTACTCGACGGCAGGAGTTGAGAATAAGCCGACTAGTTTTCTCTTCAATGATACCCAAGTGGCGGAGGAACAGTTTCTCGAGATAGTTAACAATATGCTGAGCACCGGTGAAGTAGCCAATCTCTACAAAACCGATGAAATGGAAGACGTAAGTATCCATATGATCAATGTAAACACTATAAAACTACCTTTACCTTTACGTAATCATGATCGTTAAAAAGGAATATCTTTTCTATTGGGAAAAAAAGAAAAGAAAATCACGAGATAGCAAAAAATGAGCTAGTATTCTCAGCTATTACTCGTTCGCTCAAATTTGCATAAAATGAAATCATCGAGGATTATCTTTCGTTTCTTCAATAAGAGCATTTTCGAAACAATAAACTCATATAAATCCTCTTCCTTATTGTTAGATTAAAAATCGTTTAATGAAAGAAGCTACGAAGATCGGCATAATACCAACGGTAGAATCGATCTATTCCTTCCTGATCGAAAGGGTTCGCGCCAATATGCACGTGATATTGTGCATGAGTCCGATCGGGGACGCCTTCAGGAACAGATTACGGCAATACCCATCCCTGATCAATTGCACGACCATCGATTGGTTTCTGGAATGGCCGAAGGAAGCTCTTCTCGAAGTTGGCAACAAGTTCCTCATGAATCTCAATCTGACGCTCACTATCACCGGCGAAAATAAAGTGGTGGGTCTCGCGAGTTCCGCCTGCAGTTCTCTTCCTCCTCCTTCTCCTCCTCCTCCTTCTTCTCCTCCTCCTCCTTCTCTTCCTCCTTTTCCTTTACCTCTTTCTCCTCATCCCTTTCTTCCTTCTTTCCTCCTTTTCCAGCCGATCGATTCGACTCGACTAGATTCGATTCTAGAAATCGACGCCCCTCTCTTTCTCCTCCCTTGCCCTCTTCCTTTTCACCCTCCTATCCACTCTAGCTCGCTTTCTCTTGCTTCTCATCGGCCGTAGCGAGAGTTTCCGCAACCATTTCGTAGAATCCGATTATTTTCCCCTTTATAGTTTCTCTCGTTCGTGAACGATACGACGCTTTGGCACGTCGCATCTCCCATCGTCGTTTTCTTATCGGTTGCTTTCGATATCGAGGATCTTCTTTATGACCTTCCTTATTAATAGTCACAAACTCTATACTTTCTCTTTATTAATTTTCATTCTTTTTCTTTTCGTTTTCTAGTTACAATATTCGATAAGAAAAAGAAAAATATATATGAAAACATTAATAATTTCTATAATATAAATTATATATATAAATTTCTCATTATATTAGGAACCAAGACAATCCGCCACAGCCATTCCGATTTTACCATTACAAGAAAGAATGCGGAATGGAATCGCATCAACATTTGCTTCGATACATAGCATGGTCTCGCGATTTTCCGTTCGTATGGCGAACGAAATGAAACGATATAATTACGTCACGCCTACGAACTTTCTTGAATTAGTCTTTGGTTACAAAGAGTGAGATAGAATTTAAAATTACAACTAGCTACGATGAATCAAGCATTTCACAGTTTTATTATGAGTTTTCTTTTTGTTTTTTTTTTTGTTTTTTTTTTCCTTTTTATCCTACACACATAGTATGATGAATAAAAAGAGACAGAATTTGGCCGATCAGGCGAATAAACTTCGCGGTGGGATCTTTAAGATCGACGATACTCAGGCAAAGGTCAATGAAATGGCCGCTGAGTTGGAGATAACGCAAGAACAGGTGCAGACATCTACTAGAGAATGCGAGGAATTCTTGGTAACGATAGGTAATTCCATCGATGTCTTTGATCATCTTTATTGTAATAAATTTATTTAATCGTATTAATATATGTGACATAAATTTTGTCATTAAAATGTATTGATCGATTAAAAATGTTAAATGTAATATTTTTTATAATCCATCTATTAAAATCTTTTAAAACATCTTACAAAATCGTTCGACCATATCTATTCACTTTTTTCGGCATTATTTTTTCATTTCGTTGGATGGTTTATTTCGTAAATTTGTTTAAGAAAAATTTCATTTTGGCACCGTAAATATGAAATTAAATCTATAAAATTATTACAAGCATCGAACATTTTTCTTAATATTTATTCAATGACACATTATTTTTCAGTGAATCAACGTCGTGACGCCGATGATGCTCAAAAAATGGTTACAGCAAAATCACTTCGAATTGCCGAAGAACAGAAAGAATGCAAGAAGCTAGAAGAGATAGCACGTGCCGATTTGGCTACTGTCGAGCCAGCTTTGAATGAAGCTATGAAAGCAAGTATCCTTTTCTCGTTTAATACCTCGTACAATTTCACGGTACAAGCGATTCGTTAGACATCATTTGACTGCATAGGCCTGATATATTGCAGTCTAGCGCATATATATATGTGTATGAAAGGGATTAAAATACATAGATGCATGAGAGTACGCTAATCGAAATGCTATCGTCCGAGATTATGTAAACATATTCTGAAATGCCTTTGAATGGGTTGTCTACGCTCGGTGGAGAAATTGGAATTACAGGAGCTGGTTTTAATAACTGGCATGCGTGGAAGATAAAATCACGGGTTTATCTTTTCAGGCGTTGGAAGCGTTGAACAAGAAAGATCTGGCGGAAATAAAGTCCTTCGCTCGACCACCACCAAAGGTTGAAATGGTAATGGAGGCAGTTATGATTCTAAAGAACTCAGAACCAACCTGGGCGGAATCCAAACGTCAGCTGGGAGACGTGAACTTCATTAACACCGTACCGAATCCTTCCTCGAATCTTTTCTTTCTAGCTATATACTTTTTCGAACGACGATCACGATATATTATCTCTTTTAACTTTTAGCTACGCGATTTCAACAAGGATCATATATCGGATAGAGTATTGAGAGCTATTGGAAAATATACGACCAATCCGGAATTCGATCCTATAAAAGTAGGCGTTGTCTCGGTCGCCGCCAAGTCGCTTTGCATGTGGGTCATAGCCATGGAAAAATATGGAAAGCTCTATAGGTATGGCATATATTTATCTAGTTACATTTGTACTTACATTAGATTGACTAAAAAGAAGATAAGAGAAAGCACGATCGATGCTTCTCTATAAAAATAATCCTGTAAAATTATTCTCTCTAGGATCGTAGCACCGAAAAGAGAGAAACTCGAGGCCGCCTTGGAATCTTTGCGGCAAAAGGAAGCTGCTTTGACGGAAGCTACGATGCAACTGCAAAAGATACAGGAGGATCTCGAAACGTTGCAGAAAATGTACGACGCGAAGATGAAAGAAAAGCAGGATTTAATCAAAATGGCAAGGGAATACTTTCTCTCTCTCTATCTCTCTGTCTCTCTATCTTTATCTATCTATCTATCTATCTATCTATCTTACGCATGCTTCATAAAGCAAGAGATGGAAGCGGAAATCTCTTTTCTTTTTTATCTTATTAATTTAATTTCTTATGAAACGCTTAGATTTCACACAGGATATTCTTCCTATTGACAGGCAGAGTTGTTGAAGGTTAAATTAGATCGCGCGGCTATGCTGGTCGAAGGTCTGTCAGGAGAAAGGATTCGATGGTTGGAAACGGTAGAATCATTGGGAGAATTCTTCGACTGGTTACCCGGTGACTGTCTAATATCAACGGCCTTCGTGTCTTACTTGGGACCTTTCGTGTCGAATTACAGGGACGAACTATTCACGATTTGGATGAAAGAGGTGAGGCACGAGTACTAAGATTCTACGTCGGCGACACGTTGAAGCTCGCTCTCATTAGAAAGTAAATTACACGGAGATTATTCAAATTACAACGGGGCATGATTGAAACGCGCGAAGGTAAACGAGAAGGAAATCCCGATGTCGCCTAAACTCGACGTGAAGGAATTTCTAGCTGATCCCACGACGATCAGAGAGTGGAACATTCAGGGATTACCTTCGGATGGATTTAGTACCGAGAACGGTATCATCGTGACGAGAGGCACTAGATGGCCACTCGTAATCGATCCGCAATGTCAAGCGGTGAAGTGGATCAAGAACATGGAGGCAAAGAATGTATGTACTATTCTCCTTTATTCTTTTCTTTCTATTCCCCGAAAAGTCTGTCTGCCAACAGACAGATAGACAGACATACATACATACATACATACAGACAGATAGATAGATTCTTTCTTTTTTTTGCTCCTTTCTCTTCTTAATACTACTTATGAGTTTTTCGAGAAAAGTTTCGCGCTTTACCGCGTTTTCTAAAGACCATGAGGCAATGTCCATGGAACGTGACTTTTCGCCTTGTCTTTACCTAATGTTATTGCAGGCTCTGCGAGTAATCGATTTTGGCCAAGCGGACTTTATGAGAGTTTTGGAACAAGCACTGCAGTTTGGCTGGCCGGTTTTGCTCGAGAACGTTGGGGAAACTCTCGATCCAGCCCTGAATCCGATTCTGGAAAGAGCTTTTATCAAATCAGGTAAACGTCAAAGCCTCCCTCCCCCCCCCCCCACCCCCACTCCCACTCCCACCCTCATCCGACTACCTCCCACTTCACTCACTATTGTTATCTCTCTTCTACGAATTCTTTATCGTTTTACCTATCGAACAAATCGCAATTTGATATTTCCTATCGCGTTACGCTCAGTACGCTAGAAATTAATTCGACCCGAACAATACTTCACGTCGCTTTGCTCCCATTTCTCTTTGGAACGCACGAGATATAAACGCATTCAGTTGTATCTAAATATCTAATATAAAATATAAATATACATACATGTAAATATGTATGTGTTAAAATAATCACGTTTATGTTTATATACGCAACACAGGTGATCAATTGATGATCAAGTTTAACGACAAGATGATCACTTTCAATGCCAAATTTCGACTGTTCATCACAACGAAACTTTCGAACCCCCATTACGCTCCGGAGATATCCACTAAAACGACGTTATGCAACTTCGCCATTAAGGAACAAGGTAACTAATTATCTTAGCGTATACCACCGAAATAGAGAGATCGAGAGCCAGGGTATATACTTGTGCACATGTGTGCGTGAAAGCTGTATATAGAGAGAAAGAGAAAGAGAAAGAGAGAGAAAGAGAAAGAGAGAGAGAGAGAGAGAGAGAGAGGGAAGGAGAAGGAGAAAGAGACTCGTTGATGCAAGTGAGTGAGAACAACGACTCGGACATTTCCCTTTACCACACCTTTGCCACACTTGCAGGATTAGAGGCACAACTCTTGGGAATCGTGGTCAGGAAAGAGAAGCCGCAACTTGAAGAACAAAAGGACAGTCTCGTCCTCACGATCGCATCCGGCAAGCGGACGTTGAAGGAACTGGAGGATAGAATTCTCTAGTGAGATCTTCCATTCACCGAATTGTTTTTCTACACTTTTATCATTTCTTTTGTTTACATTTCTCTTGTCTTTTTATAACCTTCATTTTGTTCTGATTTCTCTCTCTCTCTCTCTCGCTCTCTCTCTTTCTCTCTCTCTCTCTCTCTCTCTCTCTCTTTCTCTCTCTCTCTGGTATTTTATACACCACAATTTGTCGCAGAATTTTCTTTTCTACAAAATTCTTAACAGTCCTTCCTTTTGTTTATATTCTTTTTTTGTCTTCTTCCAAATCTTCATTTTATTCTGATAACTTTTCCTTTTCGCTATTTTATTTTTGTCAGTTCGTTTGTAAACTTTTCATCTTAGCAAAAACTAGCCGATTGTAAGAAAAGTTAGTAAGAGAATTATTCTGAAGATATTTGGCGTCAAAATCTCGGGCTATTATCATCGACATAATCGATAAGAGACGACCAAGCTGAATAACAAAACGTTCTAAAGATCTTATCCTAAACGAATTTCCCTCGTAAATGCTCCCAGAGCGTCGATTAGGCGAATCATGTCTGGAATTCTCGATGACTAGAACATGCGATATCCCTTTTGTAGTCTGCTAAGCGAGGCTGGACCTAACCTTCTCGACGATCTGGACCTTCTCAACACTCTACAAACGTCTAAGGCTACATCGATATCCATAGCTGAATCGTTAGTGACGTCAGAAGAAACCGAACGAGAGATAGACATAGCGAGGGAAGATTATCGACCATGTTCTCGACGAGCTTCGATACTTTTCTTCGTTCTCACAGATATGAGTCTGATCGATCCAATGTATCAATTTTCTCTTGACTCATACATCGCCCTGTTCATGTTGTCCATTGACAAAAGTCCAAAGAGCACAAAACTTGTCGATAGAATTGAGAGACTTAATGATTATCATACTTACGCTCTATACAAGTAACTTTATTTGTAATGATGATCGACATAAAAGAAAAAGAAAGATATTTATGTTAATTTCAATGTATATTAACAGAAATACCTGTCGAGGATTATTCGAAAAACACAAATTATTATTTTCCTTCAATATGTGCGTTAAAATATTAAACGCTGAAGGAAGAATAATCTCTTGGGAATATGCGTTTCTTCTTAGAGGTGGGATCGTTCTGGATCGAGAGAATCAACCGGACAAGCCTGTACCTTGGTTGCCTCCGGAAACTTGGGACAATATAACGGAACTCGACAAACTTCCAGGATTTCACGGTTTGATTTCGTCCTTCGAACAATACTCGCGGGATTGGCACAATTGGTTGGCTCTTTATTAATTTAATAAAACTCTCTCTCTCTCTCTCTCTCTCTCTTTCTCTCTCTCTCTCTCTCTCTCCCTCTCCCTACTCCCTTTACATCGTTCATTCGATCTTATTTTTCGAATATTCGCAATCAGGTATATTAGTACAGAACCGGAAAATATTTCACTCGTTGGCGAATTGGAAGAGGGCTGTACAGCATTTCAAAGAATGATGATTATACGTAGTTGTCGACCCGACAGAATGTCTTCCGCAATTGCAAACTTTATCATACGAAACGTGGATCAGAAATTTGTCGAACCACCGGTACTCGACTTAAAAGCAGTCTTGGAAGATTCCATTGCTCAGACACCCTTGATTTTTGTCCTTTCACCCGGTGTAGATCCCACGAGCATATTAATGCAACTCGCAGAAAGCCAGCAAATGATGGACAAATTTATGAGTCTATCCTTGGGTCAAGGACAGGCACCTGTAGCAACTAAGTCTGTTTTTAATATTATTATTATTATTCGTTAATTCTATAATATTAACTTTTATCTTCAGAATGATACAAATTGGTGCAAAAAAGGGATTATGGGTTTTCCTAGCGAATTGCCACTTATCACTCAGCTGGATGCCGAAATTGGACAAGATCGTCGAGACCCTTATCAATAACAAAGCTTTGAATCCGAACTTTAGGTATTTCCTAACGACGATATCAAAGTAAATGGGAGATGGGAGAATCGATAAAGAAGGGTATCGATCGTTTCATAGATTATGGCTTAGTTCGAGTCCAACTCCTGAGTTTCCGATATCGATCCTCCAAGCTGGGATAAAAATGACGACGGAACCACCTAAAGGATTGAAAGCCAATATGAAGCGACTGTATAGCCTCGTTACAGAGGCCCAATTCGACGTGTGTCAAGCGAAATCCAAGTATAAGAAGCTCCTCTTCGTTCTTGTCTTCTTTCATTCGATTCTCCTTGAACGAAAGAAGTTCCAGCAGCTTGGTTGGAATGTCATTTACAGCTTCAACGATTCCGACTTCGAGGTTAATTTAAAAGATATAAGAAAGAGCGATGAAAAATTATATGAAAAAAAAAAAAAGAGTATAATATATTATGCATTCGATCATACAGGTATCGGAGAATCTTCTTCAGGTGTATTTGGACGAATACCCAGATACACCTTGGGAATCCTTGAAATATCTTATTGCTGGTGTTTGTTACGGCGGTCACGTGACCGATGACTGGGATCGTCGGTTGTTGATGACATATGTCCAACAATATTTCACTGACGAAGTTCTGACTATCCCTTATTATCGTTTGTCATCACTCTCGACATATTACGTACCACGAGACGGCTCCTTAGAATTCTATCGTGACATTATCATGACGTTACCGACCGTCGATAGACCAGAAGCATTTGGACAACATCCTAACGCAGATATAACCAGTCTCATTATGGAAACGAGAAATATATGCAAAACCTTAATGAGTCTTCAAGTTCAAGCGATTACCAGCGAAGAGGAAACGAACAAGGAGGAGAAGGTTTATCTATTTAAAAATACGTTTATCTTGCAAATATGAACAAAATAATGTTTATTATTCGTTTTTTTTCTTTTTCTTCTTCTTTTTTCAAGGTGATACAATTAACCATGGATGTTATATCAAAAATACCAAAGAACATAGATTATGAAACAATCGATAGATTGATAGGGCCGATCAAGAAACCTCTTGATGTCGTACTTCTTCAAGAAATAGGTCGCTATAATGTACTCTTAACGAAAACTCGAAACAGTTTGAATGAGTTACAACGTGGTATACGCGGTTTGGTCTTAATGTCGTCCGACTTGGAAGAGATTTTTACATGCATATACGAAGGCAGAGTTCCCTCCCTTTGGCTGACCGCTTATCCATCCTTGAAGCTTCTCGGAGCTTGGACCAGAGATTTGATCAGCCGCATTGAGCATTTCGCTACTTGGGCTGAGACCACACATCCGCCTGTGCTCTTCTGGCTAGCCGCGTTTACGTTTCCAACAGGTTTCCTCACAGCCGTATTGCAAACTTCGGCAAGAATGTGGAATATATCGATTGATTCGTTAACTTGGGAATTCATAGTTCAGACGATCGATGATTCTGCCATCATCGAATCACCTACGGTAAATTATGATGACAAGAGATAACAAATAATGATAAATCGAACGTTAATTTATTAATGTTAGAATTCCATTTTATGCATTTCTTTCAATTGCAATCAACGATTAGTAAGATCAAAAAAAAACGAACAAACAATAACGAACATTTTTATACATCCATTTATACTTTTATCATTGCCATCATCGAAAGCGCTTAAATTGATTTTCGTTCACTATAAAACGATGCCTATCGCATAAAATGATTAACGCACGTATACTCAACGACGAGGGAACCGCGGCCCGGGGGTGGGGGGTGGGAGGGGAAATCCAAAAAAAAAAGGAAAAAAAAGGAAGAAAGAAAAAAAGGGGAAACAAAACGAAACAATTTATTTTTTTTCAACGTCAGCTTCGTTGTTTCTATTTGATTGAACGTTTCCGTATATCAAATCGTACGATTCCGTCATTAATCGATAACTATATCGTATGCTATCGAGGGATCGGTAAATTGATTGCCATTTCTCTTCTCCGAATATTTGATATATATGCAATTTTTAATATAAAACGATCGCGCGAATGACTGGAAAAGAAAAAAAAGAAAAAGAAAAAAGGAACAGAAAAAAGAAGTGCCTTTATTATGACAGGATGGAGTGTACGTGCGATCAATGTTCTTGGAGGGAGCAGGATGGGACAAGAAAAATGCGACACTCGTCGAACCAGCACCGATGCAGCTTGTTTACGACATGCCCGTGATACACTTTAAACCTACCGAACGTTTCAGAAAAACTAAAGGTAAAAAATAATCAACAATCTCTTTTTTAAATCTCTCTGACGATTTATACTTTAAACCATTATTATCGCTCATACGTCCCTTCTGATAGGATTATACAATTGTCCGACGTATTATTATCCTCAAAGATCTGGCGATCAAAATCGTCCCGCTTTCGTCGTGACTGTCGATTTAAAAACTGGATCGGAGGTTGCTGATTTATGGGTGACACGTGGTACAGCTCTTCTTCTCAGTCTGGCCGTTTAATTTTGTTCGATTTCTTATAGTATAAAAAATGTATGTATTACTTCCTTAATAATTTAATAAGCCTATTTAAAGTGTCAATTTGATTATTTATTAGTTTGTAAGAATCCGTTTACTTATAAAAAATAATAATAAACCCATTGAATGATCTTATTAAAACCTAGTAATTATTCGTATCTCTTTATTTTAGCATGAAACGTATAAGACGAGATAATATTGAACAAGCTAAAGACAATAGCGAAACTTAGGCAACTCGTGAAACTTGAAACTTTGATGATATTAGAAGATGATGAGGCGGGCTCGTCTGCTTTGACTGTCGCCGCGGGACGCTTTAAATCACCAATATTCTTCAAAGCGTTGTCGACCGTTTTATTAAGATCGACAAAATATGAAGCCCAATTATCCGTTTCGGAAATGGCCAAAGGCAAAATCGGTGGCTCGAGAATAGAAAATTTATCTTTGGCATCGAACAATACCTTTATTATTTCCATAATGTTTGCCTGTGTTTGGTTCTTCAAATTTTGAATAAGATCGTTCACAGTGGCGTTCAACTGCGTATGAAATTTACTCCAATCAGCGGCAGCAATAGAATTCGTGATATTGTCCGTGATTAATCCTTTTAAAGCTACGATCTCATTTTTTAAATCATCGAACGATTTCACGTACGTATCGTTGATACTGGACCAATCAGCGTTCGTTGTATTAACGGTGTTTAAAAAATTCATTATCGTATCGTTAATATCGTTTTTAAAAGTTATCCAGTCGGCCGCTGGAATGATCGTTGGTGGCCAGACCGTTGGCTTTGTAAAAGTAGCAGCTTTGACGGTATTGTAAAGAGTAGACGAGGCTTTCCAAGCCTTAGTGGTTTCTTTGAGATTAAACGTAGGTGACTTGACGATATTGTTTTCACCCATACCAAAGAAATCAGCCCATTCGGCTTTTATACCAACAATTTCGTCTTTCAACTCTGCAAATTTGCTCTTGAAAGTATTGCCAAAAATTATCCAACCAATAGGATCTATCGTCTTTAGATCTTTGCTTTTAATATCTGTGATTATCTGTGCGACAGAAGCGTTTATCTTACTTTGAAAATCAAGCCAATCGTTTGTTAAGTTTACAAGTTGCATTGTCATA
The DNA here is from genome assembly GCF_910589235.1 of Vespa crabro. Taxonomy (NCBI): domain Eukaryota; kingdom Metazoa; phylum Arthropoda; class Insecta; order Hymenoptera; family Vespidae; genus Vespa; species Vespa crabro. The sequence continues at coordinate 5,101,240 of NC_060961.1, forward strand.
GGATTGTCTTTTGATTTTCCCGAAATATCGGCTAGTGCACCTTCAAACGGCATGTTTGTATAAGGAGATGGATTCTTTAGAAAAGCTTTATTGTTCGCAGGAAATTTACTATTGAATGTAGCAAAACTTTTCATAATTTTATCTCTATAAGCTAACCAAGCTATGGAATCACCAGGAGGTGGCATACCGGCTTCTATATTCTGTACGGTATTCGATACTGTATTTAAGATATCGCTTTTAATGGACATCCAGTCAGTCATCGTATCCCCTGTTCCTGCAGCTAACTCTGTTGGTACAGTCGACGTGTCAGCGATAATCTTATCTCGAAGAGCATTGAAATGAGCTTTAATGTCATCTCCAAACGTGGCCCAAGCTGGATCACCAGGTTCAGGCATATTAGTAGCAATATTCATGATAGCATCGTCGAGAGAATTGATTACGTCGCCTTTGAAATTTTTCCAATCAAAAATTGCAGCTATACTTTCTTTACTTGCATTAATCATCTCAGCCGTTTTATTTTTCATTGGAAGCTTAGAAAAGAGATCCATTTTTGCAGAAATAATTTGGGATATTAAATCGGACGTCTGATTCTTGATCTTCGTTCTCAAATCGATCCAATCGGCGGTAATCGGTGGAATACCTCCAAATCCACCAATGGTATCGTTCAATGTCTTGATGAGTTCACTTTTGAAATTTATCCAATCATTGAACATAGCTGCTCCAGGAGCAGCTCGTAATGTAAAATTCCCATCATTGTAAGCCGTCATTTCCATTGGTTCCTTTTTCGGATGTAATCCGTTAAGTTGGTTCCTAATCTCCGAAAATGTATTGTTTAGTTCGTTACCAAAGGCAAGCCAATCGGGACTGGCCGGTGGTAGATTGGTTCTGGTATCATTAATAAATGTCACTATTTCTTGAATAGTATCGTTCAAAGTCTTCTTGAAATTTAACCAATCCACCACGAACGGAGCTGTCTTTAGAATTGGTACGTTTAGACGATCTTCCTTCCAAAGTTCAAGAGACAATTGTGGTATATCCTCGCAGGATATCACCGGATTATCGGCACCAATCGATCGCATAACTTTCAATTGAATTTGGGTTACTTGATCGGAACAGTCGCACAACAATCTCGCCAGGGAACTCTTACGTAATTCTTGCAATTGTTCTAAAATACATAATATTAAGATTTAAAACATTTGATAAAATCTAATTTAAAATATATTATAACATGTTAAAATATATTAAAAGAATATTTTACCTTCGGTAAATGAATGCGATTGATCAGGTACCTCGTACCAATAACGATCTCCTTTCTGCAATCTGACGAACTGATCAGCAATTAAACACGTGAAAGTGGGTCCAACGATACCACCGGTTTTCGGTATTTCCGCCAGTGCACCAGTATATAGATCAATATCGTAAACGGATTCGTATAGCTTTGATATCGCATCGAGGGCTTCTGGATCCATATGATCGATCAGATCACTGAACGATTCGGGTTTCCCCAAATTACAATATTCTCTCCATTTAGTATAACCAGGTAGTCCGTGATCCCTTCCACGTTGAATATTCAACGATACGAGATCGAGACCGCAAGGTACTGAAACGTTGTTAATCGGATCCTCGAAAAGATGTCTCGTTAATTGCGATGTGACGTGAATTGAAGTTCTTTGAATGACGTTTCTAGTAGCCGAAATTACCGAGTTACCAATGCCATCGCTCGAATATAGACTATAAGGATTGAAAAGCATCCTGTGAAGTTCGATGTACGACGAAGTGCCTTTTTGGGCATTAGTCATCATCATCAAACCGGGCAGAAGAGTATGTGCAAATCTAAAAGCCGCTGCAGCAAAGCTATTGGCTATAGTTGGATCATTGATTGGATTATCGGGACTCTCGCTCCATTTTCTATAACCCGAAGTCAATGGTCTCAAATCTCGAAGATTCGTTTCCTGTTCACCTAATATAATTGGAACGAATTCTTCATAGGTAATATGCTGAAGTTGAGCACCGATTATACGACGAGCTTCCTGATAGACCTTTTCGTCCGACCAAGTAGGATTAACATTGGCCAATCCATCAGCAATTTTATTATGTTGTCTTGCCCATATCAAATGCATAGTCGTCAAGTGCAAATTCTCGTTCGCTCTTGGATCTCCTGCGAGGAAACAATAACGTCCCCTTAAACGTTCATCCTCTCTATTGCATCCATCATTGAAATTTAAACTAGCCGGTAGAAGAGTTCTGTTATCCGGCGTTATTTGCATCCTCAATCGTCCACCAGAGAATTCCCGTAGATTCTGTGCGGTTTGAGAATCCGATCCATATATCGCCGAGCCATCGATAAAAGCGGTAACCTAAACATGAAACGATTCACTATTTTACACATCTGACATAAGATCAGATAATAAGGAAACAAGAAAATAAATAGGTTCACCTGATTAAGTTGTTCTCTTGGTCCAATTTTACATTGAGGAGCCGGTGCCGAACGAACGAACTCCATGCAGGTTTTTCCGGTAATATCGTAAACTGGATCACCCGATCCAACGGAAACGGGAAAACATTCTGGATGGCCGATCGAAGGCGGACAACACGAGATGGAACTACCGTTGACGCCCTGACTTATCGCTGTGGCTGTGATATCGTGATCGAGGAACTGACCGAACACGGCTAACATCACGGTAAATGAAGGATTTGAACTGGGCGACGGCTTGTGAACTTTCAGACTGACCTCCCTTGCCGAGGGTAACTCATTTCCGGAACGTGCTCTTCGAGGTGAATCGATTCTGTCAGCGTAATCTGGTGGCAGGACTCTTCTAAACGGCATCAAAGCCGAACCCCATTGCTTCGGGCGATTGCAGGTCCCGTCGTAATTTCTGTATTTGCCGATGGTGCAATTCACATTCAGAAATTCTCTGCAGACACCTTTCGGTGCCCAACCACCATCGAAGAAACAACCGATTGCCGACGGTTTGCCTGAAAATGATCTTGCGCTTTCGATTTGCTTTGTAGCGGCTATCTCGCCAATGGCAGCCAAAGCTAAACCACCGACATTGACACTCGTGCTGACTGCCCATCGATGTCTCGATTCTGGTGATGGTGATGGTAAAGGCGAAGATAATGCCGCAGTATCAGCAGAAACTCTCAATTGTACAGCCTGTTGACCAGCCGTAAGAGCTTCCTTCAACTCTGTTTCGGTCAGATTCTGCTTTGGCGAAAAATCAATGTTATCATCTGCTCCGTAAACGAAATGACTCGCACTGGTAGTACTGAAGAAAGTATGCGAATCGAATCCCGTAGTTAGACCCACTTTTAAATTAGCAACATCGTTCGTTTCAGACGAGTCAGTACTCGAAGATGTCTGATTAGTTATTCCGTCTTCTGTTTGATTACTGTGACTCACGGAATAACTGATCGTAACGACCAATGCTATCGTGAATATTGCTCTGAAAAGTTCGAACGAATGATTAAATCAATGATAAAATAATTAAAGGAAAAACCATTATTACTTGTGATTTCTCGTGTACCCCTAATTTAATATCTTTTTTCTTTTTCTTACTTGTTTTTTCTTGCAATCGATACATCGAAGTCGAATAAGAAAAATATTTTCAGTTAAAGTTCGCTCTCTCTCTCTTTTTTCCTTGTTCTTGTTCACTATAATAGAAAAAAAAAAAACCAATCGAAATCGCGAAATTTATTCGGTAATTACAGATTTTCTCGATTTAAGTCCAGTCGAGAGTTCTTAGTTTTCGGGTTTGTTCCAATTATACTCAGCAGGACGTTGTCGTTACGTAATCAATGACCGAGGGCGACGTTATCCTTACGTTATGCAAATCGATTGGAACTCAAAGTGTTGAAGTACGCTTAATTGCAATTAACAGAGAACAAGAGAGAGAGAGAGAGAGAGAGAAATAGGGAGAAAGAGATAGAGAGAGGGGAAGAGAAAGAGAAAGAGAGATCGAACGGCGTAGTACCCGTTCACCGTTCGATTACACATGTAATCAAGGTCGACGTCACGTAACACGAATCGACCTACGCTTAAAATACAATGCCAGGTTATGCGTTGAATATAATATATTATTACTGTATACTGTACTGTATTCATGTGTCCATTTAAACTCCACAGAATCTACGCCATTTTAGAATTATATCATCTATATTCAGGACCGTGAAACGCGAACTTTGATACACAACAAATTTGATACATGGAATACCAATATATTAACGGCATGTAATAAACGTAATGTCATATACCTACTATGTTCGTGCTTTAATTATCACACATGCATTTTAAATCAAAGCTCTCGACTATTACCCGGTATCTGCTCGATTAATTATTATCATTCGAAAACAACAAAGCGTTTCGATCAAAATGAACGATCGCGTATCGTCGCGAATTTTTACAAAATGACAAAAGTCTCTCGAAATATCTCGAAAATTTTAAATTCGCGATGAAATATGTTTTTTCTTTATATATATATATATATATATATATATATATATATATATTTATATTTATATTTATATTTATATTATTCCGATCTTTCAATTCGACTTGAATTCGCTAAAATATCCGACGAGAAATTATGAAATTGTATGATAAAGGTATTTGATCGATCGAACTCACAGAGAAACGATGAAGGTAAGGCATTGTATTTGTTGTTCCATTTTTCTCCTACGCGAATAAAATTGGTAGGTGTCGTTCACGTAATATGTTTGCGGTTCCGCGGCATGGGCCAACGGAATCTTCTCCGAATCGGACATCTTTCCTTCTGCACGTTAACGCGTCAACAGGTAAACTAAAACGATTTGCGATTGTCGATAGGCATCGAAGTGACTTGTGAATTTACGTAAGTAGCAACTACTTATACTAGACGGGTGAAAAAGACATAAATATAATTTTTCTTCTTTTTCTTTTTTTTTTTCTTTTCTCGTTCGAATATGCAACACACGTTTCTTTGCAAATTTGCGATGGTTCGAAAATCGCAAGAACTTATCCTCCTTTAAAAAGAAAATTACAAAATTTTATTTAATAAAAAGTAAAAGAATTTTTCACACGTGCGACACACATTTCTCTGCGAATTTGTGATCGTTTGAAAATCGCGAGAACTTATCTTCCTTTAAAAAGAAAATTACAAAATTTAATTTAATAAAAAAATAAAAGAATTTTTCAAACGTGCGACATACGTTTCTCTGCGAATTTGCGATCGTTTGAAAATCGCAAGAACTTAGCTTCCTTTTAAATAGAAAATTACAAAATTTAATTTAATTAAAAGTAAAAGAATTTTTTAAACGTGTGACACACGTTTCTCTGCGAAATTGCGATCGTTTAAAAATCGCGAGAACTTATTTTCCTTTGAAAAGAAAAAGAAATAAATAAAAAAAAAAATATATATATATATATATATATATATATATATATATATATATATAAAGAAGAAAAAAGAAAAAAGATATCAATGTCACGAAGATATTTATTTTTATATAATACTATTTGTCACATGAGCGCGCACTGTTTTCTTGTAAATTCGCATAATGAACTTGTATAACGAACGGGCGTGGTAAACGAAGGATAACGAGAATGAATATGGTACAACAATAAAAGAAAAAAAAAAAAAAAAGAAGAAGAAAAAAGATCGAAGGGAGGCACAAAATAATTAACGATGGAATAGGTATTTTCGTTTCAATTCCGCAACTCGTTCCCGTTCCAGAGAAAATCGAGAAAACGTTCGAAATTTTTTTCTAACTATAATAGTAACTACCTATCCACCTACGTTACATTGTTATGTAATTAAGTAAAGGTATTTAATTATGAGAACGCGTGCAGTATCCACGACCCGGTACATTCCCAAAGTGTTGAGAGAATTCAAGCAGCCCGTCTCATAAATCAAATTAAGAGCCCGTAAACAGATCATCCAGAAGTTAATGATCATAGCGTAAAGCAACGCGTTGCGTGGATTATCATCTAGTATCCGTAACAGGAATATTAAGCGATTTAACGGACGGGAAAGTGATCGTAACATGTAATTTTCGAAAATGTCGTCGACATCGTTGTATCCATGAGAAGAAAATGTTTCGCCTCGTTAATAAGCCGATATCAACGATATTAAACGATTTGACTTGGATTTAACACAATGTGATACGTGCGTGTGTTATCTGTCTCGATTATTTTCTTTTTCTCCTTTTTTTTTTTTTCTTTTTCTTTCCTTCTTCTTTTTTTTTTATCTTCTCAAGAGATTACATAAATAGTGGACTTACATGAGACTTGCGCAAATGCAGCATTGAAAGTTTCGAATTCGAGCTCTTCTCGTCCTCAAGAGACTCGCAAACTCAACGTAATCAGGCGAATCGGTTGGTCTGGTCAACGAAGTTCTTTCGGTGATACGCATACTTTGCCGTGCGCGCAAATGCGCGCACGTTCACGATATAATAAAAGAAAGAAAATATAATGGAAAGAAGATAATGAAAGAAAATAATGAGAAAGAAAGATAAAAGAGGGAAAGATTATGGCTAATAACTTTTTTGTTTTTGTTTTTGTTTGTTTTTTTTTTTTTTTCTTTTTTGTAAACAAGACGATATTTGACCGAAACTTTTTACTTCATCGTATGTATATACGTCGACCGACGAACGAAGAGACTGCGTTAGAGAGGACGACGATGACGATGGTAACGCTAATACTTGCCACTACCAACGCTCTCTCCCTTGTTTCTCGTCTCTATTCTCCTCCCGCGTTCGGCTCGGTTCGTCTTACCACAAGATTGTACTATACTATAGGAGAAAAAAGGTTTCAAAAGGGGTAAACCGATCCAACGGTGCTTTTATATATACGCATACATATGTACTTTAATATATTGTACATATGAGACTATATTCATTTCTTTTTATTTCTCCTGTAATATTCATTGAAAATCTTCTTTTCTTACGTTCAATATATTATTGAAAATATTTACTTGATTCAATTAATAAAGAATTTATTAGAATAAGATAATACTTATTTATAAATCAAGATAATATTTGCAAAATTTTGCAATGTTATTATGTCAACGATCATGAAGAAATTTTTTGAAAGATATTTTCTTAATTTGAGGGTAATAATAAATTAAGAAAATTAGATACAAATTTATACGTTTATAAGAAATTAATAAATGATAAAAAGGAGAAAAATAAGATTAAAATCTACGTCTTTGTAAGAAAACAGGGTTTAAGAAAATGATTCAGAATGTTCAACGATTCGACGAGACTCCATCGTAATTGTATGCATATATATATATATATATATATATATATATATATATATATATATATATATATATATGTATATGTATTTGCATCTATGTAAGCATGACGGACTGGTTGGGTTACATAAGGTTAGTCACGAATCAAGGAACTGAGAATGTAACGTGAGTCAACTCGATGTATTTTTATTTTGTGGTATTAACCAATACGAAGATAATTTTAATATGAAGTAAAACATCACCTCGTACCATTTCAATCATCGATAATTTCTGTCAATCTAGCGAACAACAAAAAAATAATAGTTTTCTAAAATAATTAATAATTGAATTAAAAAATCAATAAATTCAAATATTGTGTTATTAATTATATTATTAAATAAATGTCCTTTTATTTATCAAGATGTAATAAATAGTTAAGAAATATTTGTACAATTAAATCTTAATTAATTTTTAAATATCGCATAATCTAAGAATTCATTGATGAGCATGAGTATTAATTAAAACGTAAATACTTAAATGTTATACAAAATATTATCGATACAATAATTAAACGTTTTTATTATTGAGACCAATTAAACTCTTCGTTTTCTCGAATTAATACGAATATATAAATATGCATATTTTTTTTCCAGATGATTATCTTATTTGTTATTCGATATTACGTTCACATTGATCTTGAAACATACAACGATCAAAATATAGGACAACGTAAGAAAATAAAAACCAACAACAACATAGAAGTTTAAACAGAATATACATACATGACACGGAACAAAGGTCGACGATCGTCGAGTAAGAACGTTTCACTCTTCAACATGAAGCGTAAGACGATACACGTAAGAGGCCATACACGAAGAGGCTTCTGTCGTTTGGTTGGCTTCAAAGGGAATGTAAGTAAGTACAAATTACGAATTGTACGGTGATAATATAAAATCGATCCGGTTTTCTGATAAAATCCATCGTTAGTTTCATTCAAGCTGATAGATCGATTAGAGATGATCCTTATAACTCTCGAAAAGAATTATTCGAGAAGTTAAAACGATTAAATGAAAGCGTTTCTTTCCGAGTAAAAGAAAAAAAAACAAAATAAAAAAGAAAAGAAAAAAGATAAGAAGAAAGTCGATTGCGTTGAATTTATTCCACTTATTCCGTACAGCAAAAGTTGTATCGCTTCGGTGCTCGAAGTTCGAGCCATTGTTCCTGATTCGGGACATACATTTCCGCTGGCATCCGCTCGAGACCGGGTGATTCCGGTGATCCGCTATCATTTGTCCTACGAGCTGAAGCACCGAACATACTTTTGTACTTGTTGCGTGAAAGAGAGAGTGAATAGAGATGACGGAGACTAATTACTTTCTAGCCACTTGAGAAATGCTTTCTCGTGTATTACTATCTTTCTCTCTCTCTCTTTCTTTTCCTTTTTTTGAAATTCTCAACAAAGACGTCGACTCTACGAAATCCTTAATTGTTCCCCGAAGAGACAAAATATACTTACCAAGTCGTTTCTGCATAGGAATCGCTTCTCCTGGATGTCTAAGAAGAAGTCGACCGACGCCCTCGCAACGGCGTAACATTTCGTTCTTCAACAAATGATTTCTCACATTCTGCGATATTATCGAGCACGCTGTTACCCACGTGGAAACATAGGCAAAGTCGGTGAGTAATTGAAGAGCTCCGTATTCGCTAAAAAAAAAAAAAAAGAAAGAAAGAAAGGAAAAAAAAGAAAAATTTGTTTGGTTTCATTCACCATTCTGCATTCACGATTTAATTTACCTGAATTTGATGCGATGCAAATAAATATAATCGAGCCAGGCTTCGCACATTATTTTCAATATCATATTTGAAATATCAGGATCCTCTATAACCTCGAGAACCGGTAATAAAATCTTCTCTAAAACAAACGTTCTTGCCACACATTGATTGAGATTTTTTTTATTTTCTTTTTTTTTTGTTTGTATTTTTTTCCTTTTCTAAAGTATACATATATTATTAACGCGTTACCGAAATAAGTTTCAACATAGGAACTTGCAGCCGCAGGTGCCACGTCGCTGCTCTTTCTCCAATAATTTGATCGTGGAAAACACATGTGTAGATTCGCAAGGCTGATCACGCGACAGATCTTGGCGAGTATGTCTATGCACTTTACCGGTGCATCCTATCGATTTACGAATATACAGTACGTAAGTAAAGGATACAGCATTTGAACTATTTACAAGCTCAGAATTTTTCAAAATCATTTAACGATTAAAGATCTCGCGAATAATTAATTTTGACTAAAATATATTTCGTTTCATTTTAATTTTAACACTCGTCTTATTATATTTAATTATTTCAAAGAGATCAACTTGTAATGTATTAAAATGTATATACATATTTAGATATATACATATGTTTAATATTTTCGTTTCAAGAAGAAATATGAGAAAAATCATGATATTACCTGCAACAACTGTACGTTGGCGTTCACCTCGGAAACGATTTTAGCTCTCATCTTGACGCAAACGAGCACTTGTACGCTAACGGAATCCTCCGAAAGTGCACTCGAATGATCGGCGAGCTACAATCGATAGAGATTCAATTCGACAATTGAATTTGATTTCGCGAAAAGAGTAGATGTACTCAAAAAAATTCTATTTAATGGTAAGAATAAAAGAGATCGAGAGACGTATATGCGTTTAATGGAACAAAAACTTCCTCGACGATATTTCACAGTGATACTATTTTAACGCTATATGTTCTTATTAACGTGCTTTTCAAAAGAATAAAAACTTTAGATTATTTTTTTATACGTCGTTATGATCGACGTTCGATTATAATCAGTATAATCATTTTTATCAATCAGTACAGAACTTCAGATCGTATTAATTATAATTTGTCTCTGTTTAATCGTATGACATGACATCGTTACTCCCATTCGTTCGTTTACATCCATTCGAAAAAATATTGATATCTGTATTGATATTTTTATATGCAATAAATATAGAAATGAAGACGATATTTATGGTTATGTAAAAATATGATAAAAAAAATACTAGATAACTATAACTGCTGCTAGTATATTATACTTTTAAAAAACTTGCGAAGAATATTTTTTTTTCTGTCTGATTTTAAAATTATCAATAGAATTATCTATATAGAGATATTTCATCGCCTAAAAGATATACATTAATGATAGAAAATACAATTTGTCAGGAAAATAAACATATTAAAAAAAAAAAAAGAAGTATCGATGAGATGAATCAGCGAGAAAATGTCGATGGAAAGATATTAATGTAAACATTGTCAAATAATATGATAGTAATTTCAACCTTGAGATAAGATAGTTCCTCGAGACAATTGACCACGTCGCCCTTGACCATTAGAAATAAAACATCCAGGTTCCAAGTGTGAGCAATCATCTTGGATTCCTGCATGACCCAGAGCCTAGCAGTGTGGACCGAGTGATCGAGCCTGTGAAGAACGACGATCTGTTCTGAAATCGGCAATTCCATTAACGGCGCGCCGATCACCCATTCACCTCCGACCTCGCACTCGTTGCTCAGCGTTACCAGTAATTGGAAAAGCTCGCTGAACATTTGACCCGTGTCCGTGCCCTAGAAAATGGGTAAAGAGAAATCGTTAAACGGGTTATAATTAAATCCAACGCGATTGTCAAAATATTTGAAATTTAAATTCCATTCCTACTACGGAGTGTATTATTAAAGAAAAAAAAAATAAAAAAAAAAAAGAGAGAGAGAGGAAAAGAGAGATAGATGGATATACATATTCATTTTATATCCATAATACCTACATTTAACAAATCGAGATAAAATTATATCAAAACAAACTAAATAGAGTTAGTTAGCGCTAAACACAGAAAGTAAAAGAGAGAGAGAGAGAGAGAGAGAGAGAGGGAGGGAGGGAGAAGGGAGGGAGGGAAAGATGAAGAGAAAGAATTTAAATGCATAATATTATTTCTAATGAAATAAGATAAGATCATTACACGAAAAGAAATACAATGGAAAAGTAATAAAGCTAGTTAAAGTTACTAAGTTGAAAAATGTTAAAGAGAGAAAAAAAAAACAATTTCAAAAGAAAGAAAAAAAAGGAAAAAAACCAACCTCAGTAGTAGAAGGTCTCGATTGGCATTTGAAGGCAGATGTATACGCTATTCGAAATAATTGGTCCCAAGATGTGATAGTAACGTGATAACCGAGAGCATCGCATAAATTTTGTAAAGCAGGTTTAACTGTCGGCGGAACTAAAATTTGATCATCGAATTATTCGAACTCTTCGACGTCAAACGTATATTCCATGAAGTGATTACGTGCCTCACCCGCATTTTTTTGAATGAATTGTCTCAACCAGTTTTTCAAGTGTTCCGCTCCATGATTATGATGAGAAGCCAGAGCTTCCGGTGACCACCATAGAACAACGTGATCTAACATCCCCGAAAGAGCTGCCCAAGCTACCTCCTGATAATAATTTTTTACCTTTCTTATCGCGCTACCTTTTAGTCTCTTTTCTCCTGTAAACGATTCGAAAAAATTCATTACATTCGAATCGAATATATTTCATTTTAATCGTTATGAGTTATACAGAACGTTTCACGTAAAACAGTTCGCCTAATCCATCTTCTTTAATTGTCACGATATGAAAAATTGAAGGAAAACTTCGAAGGAAATTAGATCGAAATAAAATGTTTTTTTTTTTTTTTTCAATTGGATCAGACTCATTGAAACCATTCAAATTGGATAAAAATTATTTTTAATGCCTTTACAATTAACCAAGACAATTAGATTACTTGTTTTAAATGATACACCCGGTATATTAATCGTGCATCTTTTGCATTTTTCATTAAAATTTCCCTTAAGTCTATTCTTAAGGTATAATATTATTATTATAATTAATATTATCACGAAAAATTTTCTTCGTTGAAGTTAACTAATAAGCAACTTTCGATAACCGACCTTCTATCTTGAAGGGAAAAGTTAAGGAAGATGCTCTATTATTTCCTTGAAATTATTTTTATAGAAAAAGATCGTTATTTCGAAAGAATAAAGTTATATATCGTACCATCAATAATCTTCAAAGCATCGGAACCAAGTAACTGTGGTGAAATATCTTGGACAATGCTAAGAAGCCTTAGAACTTGTTCATTCTGAGTATTCACAAGTGCTTGAATACTCTCGAGATTCGATGGTTGTGTTTGTTGAAACGTTGAGGCATCGCTAACGATTGGTGGCGTCAAGTGTCTCGTGAGAGCTCTAAAAGGATGTAACGCAATAACATGTTTAATTATTAATTCATCTATTTTCCAACTTTAATGATAATATAAACGGTTGAGACCATTAGATGTTAACAAACCAACCGATAAATCTCGATGCTAGAATTCTCGGAAAGGTCAACGTCATTGGATGCTGATGTAACGTCCTCTTTCGTGTGTGATTCATAATTTGCTAATAGACAATCGATTAATTCATGACACGTTTCCTCGGCACGATTTTTCGCCAATATCTGCGACAATTGACTTTATTAATTATTTTTATTTGATAAATAAATCAACGATCGAACTTCGAATATATTCTTACTTGTAATATTCGAGTTACGGAAAATTTCTTCAAAGGTTCTAACGAAGATGGACAATCATTGCAAAAGACATTAACGGACGTATCCAAAATATCATGATCCAAATCGAGCATCTTGTTATATGCATTAATCATTTTAAAGATGATACGTAATATCTCGTCGGTTTTGGAATCAACGATCTCGCTTATGAGATTTCGAGTGAATTTAGCAACGACATTATGTTTTCTTTTCAATATCATAGAAAAGTGTTGTACTTTGTATTTGTAAATCGGATGCGTTGTTTCCGTCATTCCATTGAACAATGATTTATAATTTTTCGTTATATCTTCGAGATTGTCGATGATCTCCTCGAATATCTGCAATCGTACATTTATTACTTTTTTTTTTTTTTACAATAAAATTCGATTATCTCATTATATTAAAAATTAAAAAAATTTTACATTATAGAACAATAAAACAAGAAACAAAGAAATAAAGAAAAAAAAGAGAGAGGGAGAGGGAGAGTAGGAGAGGTACGATTGTAGCAATTAAAAGCAATAGTTTCCTACCTCGAAATCACAAGCTTGTGCTTTCGCAACATCCTCGATTATTAAGGCTATATGTTCCGCGAGTTTGCTCATCCTCTCGTTTAACACGGAAGAGTCTGCCAACCAGTTCTCGAGGGCAACTCCAGGAAAGGGTAGCCACTTGGCGATATTCGCTCTGTAATTAGTATCCATGCGTTTCCTTGATGTTGGCTATTCCTATGTATATACATATAACGTTTCGATTAATTTCTCCTTCCTTGACATTCGAAGTAGTTGATTCCCCTTCTTCTTCTTCTTCTTCTTCTCCTCTTCTTTCTTCTTCTTCTTCTTCGTAAATCTTCCTCGATCTTCTCCCGCATTTACTTTCTTTGTGCAAATTAGCATACCATATCAATTAGCTTCGCAATTATTTTCCATCGTTAATTATTTTTCTCTCGTAAATATCGATCGTCATTCATTGTTTCCCCTAAAGGTTCATTAACTTTTATTAAATAATTAGTATTTTCTTTGTGATCTATGAGATATACGAATGATTTTATGAGACAATAATATTCTACTGTATTTACATCGTTAGTTACCACGGTTACCTTGGCGCATGACAATGTGTTAAAACGTTCTAATAATTACGTATATAATTTTCTAGTAAAATTATTACTATATATATATATATATATATGTGTGTGTGTGTGTGTGTGTGTGCATATGTGTGTTAAATGTTTGTAAATATATCTTTTTATTATATACATTTGTAAAAATTTCTTTATCGATCAAACATCTCTATTAAATTCTTTCGCCATTATTTGAAGTTATTGAATGATATTTATTTAATTGGAAAGAGTAGCATATAAGAAATAATAGATATAGAAGATTGGTTCATCAAAAAAAAAAAATAAAAAAAAAGAAGAAAGACATTTAGTTTCAAGCAAGTTAGATCCTTAAATCTTAGATAAACTATAACATTATTTGATAAAACAGTTTTCTCGCGTAAAATTCTACTTTATCGACACTACATTGTACTTCTTACATCTATCGGTAATATAGTTTGCGACACGAAGAAGTTCAACAATTTTCATCGTTCATTCGCTCTAAGTTACATATTGTCTATGAATAAAATAAAACCAAATTCTATGTATGAGTTAAGCCATCTTTAAAACTATTGAACGAAGGGAATCGTAACAATAAAGGATTGTTCTAGCAGTATTTAAGGTGTTTCTGATATAAATTCTTGTAGAACATTTAACATCGACATAAAACTATGTCGAATTTACGTAGTACGTTATACAACATCTTTTTAAAACGAACATCTACGTATGCTCTAACTATAATAACCGGAACATTTTTATTCGAACGTGCTTTCGATTTAGCCAGTGACACATTATTTTATACGATCAACAAAGGAGTGAGTAGAAATTATTAATATCGAACATAATATTAATATTTATGTGCCTTAAAATAATTCGTTTATAATATTAAATTAATATCTTGTATTTATAATGTGATAAATCGTCATATTAATTTGCGAAAAAATTAAACGCAAATTCTAAGAACTTCTTAAGTAGAATTATGTAATTTTATGATGCAGGCAAATAACTCGCCTGTAAATAACCTATTATGAGAATAATTGATTTAGATGAAAAGTATGACATTTATAGCATAGTAAAATATATTAACGAAGTATATATATTTTTTTTTATTATAGAAACTATGGAAAGACATCAAACACAAGTATGAAGAGTAAATGGGCTGATTAGAAATTTTTATACACTAGTTGTATATTTAATAGACAATTGTTTTCTCTGTGAGAATGTAAATAAAAAAGCAAGTGATACATAATGAAGTCATTTTATTTCTATACTGTTTTGCAATAAGCAACCAATAAGTGATAATTTTTGGCATTGTCACAAAATAAATTACCAGCTAGTTTTTTCCTAATGTATGATTTAATAATTTGAAAGAAAAAACTTATAATTGTCATATTTAAAAGATAAAGTATTAAATATTACATAGTATATATTGAATACGAGTCATAGTTTTTCATTAAAAAAAAAAAAAAAAAAAGTATTTATATATATATTAAAAGTACATTATTTCTTTTATTGAGTAGCATTTCAATTACTTAAATTAGGACGTATGTAACGACCAGCAAAAAGAGTTGAGTTTGTTTGTAAATCTACTATAGCAAAGAGGAACGGATGATTAGCTCTGAAAATTTCTTTATTTGATCCCATTAATGGCACTATAGAAAGACCTATAAACACATTTAATATTTTATTATTTAATTGATCAGTAATAATATTATTACAAGATTATATTACCTGTTACTGCAGATGCAACAGTTCCTTCTTCATCAACTTCTATTTTAGCATTTTGTAAAATACTTTTAACGTGTAAAGGACCATCCTCTGTAATTCCGGATAAATCTGCATTTGTCTTAAACATAGTATATACTCCCATCTATAAAAAAAAAAAAAGATGTTAAGTAAGAGCATATAATTTAAATACATAATAACGATACTCACATGTTCCAGTGCAAATCGGAGATCAAGTTTATTTTCTATAGAAAATTTAGGAAGTATCAGATTAACTTCCGTTGGATAAAGATTTGCGATTAAGGCAGACATAGGTATATAAGATAAATCCTTTGATAGAATTTGAAGATTTGGATCCAGTTCATGATTATTAGGTAATAAAACTATCATTGCAGTCTTTCCATCCTATAAAAAGAAATTCTTTCAATGCATTAATTCATTCAATCAATTTTATCATAAATCAAATTAAAGAATGATATTGTTCCATACAGTATACGGTATCTCTATTACATCTGCATTCAAAGATGCAATGTGTCCATAAGGATATTCTGCTGTAGTCGCCATAAAATTTGTATTTTGACAACCTATTTTAGGAACATAAAAACAATCAGTGAATCCTGCATTTCTATCAAATGATTTCAACCATTTCCCTTTGAAATATAATGCTGACGTCAAAATTAAAGTCGTATCCGCATTAAGGCTACCTGGAAGAAAAAATAATCATAAAAATCATATAGACGATATTTAATGCACATGATCAAATCGAATTTCTACGAACCAGGCTCTATGATAGACTTAACGTTGTTACGAGTGGCAACGCGTACCCAGTTATTGATCGTTTCTTCGGCATTATATCCATTTGTAAAGTCAAGAGGTTGAATATCTCCACCGTAATATCGTTTCAGAATAATATCATAATTATTCATTATTTTTAGACCTCTTTTAGACCATAATCGAGTTGCTACATCAATCTCCGTGCCATTTTTGAAAGTCTATAAAAATAGAAATCTTATAAATACGCACACACACACACATATTTTTTTTTTATAAATATTGTTAACAAGTTCCGTGCTAAGCCATTTTTGCCTGACTTTGTCGTTCAGGACATTTGATATTTTGACTAAAGAAAAAAAATGACTGCGTGTACCACTGGTGGTACACATGGCACGGAACGTGTTAAAAATAAAAGTATCCAGAAATTATGAATTGATGCCAAGGTATACTTTCAAGGCCGCGTAAGTACGCTGAGCAATAGTCCTGATATCTTGTAAATTTTCAGGCAATCTCAATGCAGCCTGTATTTCTTGAAGAGTTTGTCCTTTAGCACCTTCGGCGAGAGTCGTTAGAGCTAATTTAGCACTCGCAGGAGACATTATTACATTTCCATCGATTTCTTTGTTCACCTCCTTAAAATTATTAAATAAAATTTCATTAATCATTATAATATACAATCAATTGTTATTCATTTAGCTTCTGTCTTACCTGCAATAAGTCGATGTTGAAGAAATTATATCGTTCCTCGCCATGGGGTATTGAAAATACATTATCTATGAACAATTGAATATAAACAATTATTAAGAAACGAAAAATAGAAAAAAAAACTAATTGTTACGTTATAAGAAATTATAAAGAAAAAAAAAAAAAAAAAAGGCAAGAATTAATTTTCTTCGATATCGTAATTAACATAAATCTCATATTAAACTCATATTATGATAAATATGAAATTATCGTCAATATTACATAACAATAATAAAAATCATATTCTTGAAGGAATATCATAATGAGAGATAGACTGAGCATAGCTATTTATATATTCCATAGCTAGATAGAACAAGATGATACAGGACTTAAATTGAATCGTACAAATGTTCAGTCACAATAATACTCTCTAATTTACCCGCATGGAAACTACGTTTTCGATCGAATATGTAAATGATTAATTCTTTGTATGCATGCATGCATGTAACTATTTATATATATATATATATATATATATATATATATATATATATATATATACCTTTTATGGTATGCGTAGAAGAAATAAAGAGTAACAATGATAATAATTTCCACATATTTTGGCACTATATAATTAACACACACGATAACAATGATCTGTTATATAAACAAACACTCCGATGTTATAAATCTTTCAATTGTTTCTCTTTTCGAAAATTTCATATGCTTTTGTAGAACTATTAATACCGCGATACGATCAAGACAAGTTCTGACGGTGAAATGAAACGACTTTTCTGTTCAACGTTCATCCACTCCGTGATGTATACTCCCCTCTCAGATTTCATTGGATATCATTTTAATTCAATATGAACAAAGCAAAATGATGCTTTATTTAACGATCCATGTCATATTAATAATACGTACGTGATAAAAAATTCTTCTGTTTATTTACATCATATTAGATGTAAAAGAGAAAAATTTTAATTTAACAAAAAAATATTTTACTTCTTTTCGATAAGGAAAAATAGATAAATAAAGTTTTTATAAAGAGAGAGAATAAAAAAAAAAAAAAGAAAAATACTAAGATAACAACTCTTCTATAAAATATGACACATTTGTCGTAATTTTTTTTTACGTATTTTAAAGGAAGTTAATCGACATTTCTGCGATTTTTCACTTCCACCTGATTTATTTTCTTATAAATAATTGATGATATTTATATATATATATCGTATTGACGATGTGTCATCGAACTAAATAGTTTGTTTATGTGACTATGTAAACACAGAGTAACGTTTATAAGATAAAAGTTTATATTGATATCATTAACTGATACATATATACCTTCTTAAAGAAATAAAACATTTCAACCCAAATAATAAAATGCTTATATTGTACAACTTTGGAATTTCCGTACTTTTGCGTCATGGGAACGTCCCAGGAATGTATATTTTTACACGAACTTTTTGCTTATATCTAATCATGCATATACAACACATATATATACATTTAATCTCTCTCTCTCTCTCTATATATATGTAAAATTAAAATTTTTTCTATAGAGAAAAAATATATATACGTATATAAGAGACCTGTGATTCATGCATTTATAATAAGACATATTTTTATTTTGATTGAACTAAAAAATAATATTAGAGAAAGAAAATGAAAGGTTCAAGGTAAACTACATATTCATATATTCATGATTAAATTTTTTTTAAAAGTGCAATAATTCAAAATACTTCGTGAATTAATCATTTTTCAACATTGTATGCTAATATTCTTTTATTCAAAATGACCTGAATCAATTTGTACAAAACCATAAAAAAAAAAAAAAGGAATATCAGTGACCTTGAAAAAAATGGCCTCAATACAAAATTCTTTCCATTGTCAAATGTGGCCCTTTAAATAATATGACTTTGTTCTAAAGACTTTTTGTATAGAACTATAAATAATGGGAATATTTAGGATCCGATTTAAATCCATTATTTTATATATATATATATATATATATATATATATAATTTACGTATAATTTTACTTGTGCAAGTATTATAATGTTTTGTAAACAAAATAAGTAAAAAATTAGCAAAAAGAAATTTGTAGGAAAAATTAACAAGGAAGAATGTATCTTTGTTGTCATATTTACAAGTTTAAGTTATAAAGATATTATAATTGAATATCTTTTTATTTAAGCTTGTATCATACTCGGCTTTATTCTGAAATATTCAGCTCAACTCTTCGTTTCATTTTTCTATTATAACTTTATTATAAACATAATTCTTTGGTACATTATTATTTTTATATTTGAATAAATATAACAACAAGTTTTTTGATTGACTCTCAAATTTAAAATAAACATTTTCTATAACGTAAGAGAGTATAATAAAATAAAAAACTTGTTATCATCTATCTATCTTCTTTTACGTAGGATTAATTTATTTCAAAGTTATAGCCTCTAAAAATACTGTTGTTACGTTTCACGAACACTGTTATAGGACTCTTTAACTATTGAAATTTTTATTACGTTATCATTAAATTAGTCAACTTAAATTAATTTTAAAAATTAATTTTTAATCATCGGTTTCAAATTTAAAATAAATTATGAAGAAATTTCAACTGATAAAGGCGTCGACAAATGATCGAAGTGTTAATTAAAAATAAATAACCCATAACCAAATAAAACCATGAAAAGCTACAATCATTTAGATTTTAAAGAGAAATGTTAGTATATCGAATCACGTCATCCACCATTTATCAAATCCTAATTTTATAAGCCTTTACCGGAAGTGGATGATAGAGAAGGTCGTGTTCCTTGACCCGAACGTGATGATAAATCCACATTTACATTTCCTGTACTTCCTTCTTGTTGTAGAGGATTCATGATTTTTCCAATGTAAAGAATAGTACCTGTCGATTCGTCCTCGATATAAAAAATGAACGGATGATCCGCATGGAAGGTTTGATCAGAAATTTTATTCCCGATTTGTACACCTATGAGAAAGAAATAAATAAATAAGTAACAATCGTAATTAAAGTTCTATAATGCAATGTAATATTACAAATCATACGCTCATTATATTTATATTTTTTCATTCTTTTTTTTTTCCTTACAAAATTAATTCATATTCAAACGTTAATGTTTATTAAAGAGAAATTATATCTACTATAAATTATACATATCATAATATTTGTCAAATAAAGTAAATAAAGAAAAATTGAATTGGAGTTAATTAATGAATTCTAAATATATAAATTAGAGCAACGTTTTACGCTAATCACATTCATCCGAACGTGAAATAACATAGCATATGTTTTTCTCTCTATTCATATACTTTCTGTTTAATTATTAAAATGATATTCGTTTACAGTAAACTTACCGGTGGCTGCATAAGCGGTTGTTCCATTTTCATTCACTTCAATACCAGTTTTTTGGAGGATATCCGAAACGATGAGGTGCCGGGAAATACGTTTTGTCTTTGCTATACCCGTCAAAGTAGCAGTATCGTCGAATATATCTCGAATACCCAACTTTAGGAACGAATAGAACAAAAAAAAATGCACGCACACACACACACATACATACAAATTAGTAACGATCAATGAATTATTAATAATATATGTATATAATATTTTAAATATGTATTTTGCACATACCTCGCGAAGAGAAGGCTCCAAATGGCTTGTAAAGTCGAACTTAAATTTTGGAATGGTTACTTCAATCGGCATATCTTGCATTAACCATACATGTCTCGTCAATATAAAAGGATTAATCTCTTTCAACAGGTGATCTACTCCGTTTAATGTATATGGTAGTACCAAATACATAGCAAATTTATGACCCTAAAGATAAAATCAAATAATGAGTAAGATCAGGAATTACCCATGTAATCGATGAACACTCATTCATTGGAAATCATTCGATAGCTAGTGAAGAAATCAATAAAATTCCCATTTTTGAGATAAGATCTTTTTATCATAGGAGTCACGATTTCTTTGTTGACTAGTCATGAAAGGATAAATCAATGTTTCTTCTTTTTTTTCTTTTTTAATAATAAAATAGAATATTAAAATGATATTCGCCATTAATCGCATTGTCTTGTGTGTGTGTGTGTGTGTGTGTGTATAATAAATATAAATATTAATATCTATGTATAAATATTTGAAATAAAATTAGCCAAGTCAATTGCCGATAAACGGTAATCGTCATTGCAGTCAATGTGTTAAAAGATTTACCGTAATGTTGATAAGGACTTACATCATACGGTATTCGGAGAATCTTTGCGTCCAATTCTGGAGATTCTGAATAATAGAATCGATTGATTGTGGACATGAATGGTACAGCAACGCTATTGTTTGTGCTTGTAAAAAATTTCCCTATGTAAGTATTTTTAGATGAGAAGAATTGACGTCTCCAAGTGCCCTTGAAAAAGAGTGCGTTGACCACTAACATTACCGAGTCCTTCAAATTGTTTTCTACAAAAAAAAAAAAAGAAAGAAAAAGGTAAAACAGGATTTATGTTTAATTCACTAATTCATTCATATTTTTAAATATTCTTTATTATACTAACCATCTTCAATCAATTTACCGATATTCCCATGTGTTACATTTTTTACCCAAGAATTAACTTTCTCGGTAATTGTTCGAGTATCCGACAAATTTGTATTTATAAGATTAACCCCATAAAATGTTTCTACGATTGCAGCATAACGTTGTCTCGTAGAAATGGAAGTATCGACATAAATGCGTGTACCGATATTCAATTCGTACTGAGGACATATCATCTGCAAACATACATGCAAATAGCATGATTTCATTGATTATATTAAAAGCTATTATTTTAGCATCTGATATCGTCAAAGAAAAAAGAAAAAATAACATCCTGTTTATCTACTTTTAGAGGACGATCGATACATTCTCTGTAGTACACGATCAATACGTTTCACGCAGAGAGAGAAAGAGAGAGAGAGAAAAAAAGAGAGAGAGAGAGAGACGAAATTAAAGATAATAAATTGTACATTTACCCTTAATGATTGAAGGATTTCAGAAAACTTATCGCGAGTCGCTGATCGACTAGCCGGTAATTGCATAACTCCAGCTAATTCATGAGCCGTTTGATCCTGAGCTCCTTCGTAAAGCAAAACCAATGCCATTTTCACGGATATCGGTGATAATAATACATTTCCAGAATATTTCGTTCCCATAGTCTGCAAAAGAGATACAGAAATTTAAATAAAATAAAATAAAATTAAATTAAATTAAATTAAATTAAATTAAATTAAATTAAATTAAATTAAATTAAATTAAATTAAGTTAAGTTAAATTAAATTAAGTTAAATTAAATTAAATTGAATTGAATTGAATTGAATTGAATTAATTTTTTTATTTTTATTTGTTTTATTCGCGTAGTTTCTTGGGATGTACCCACTTTAAAAAGCATCCAGTCAAAAACATTAAATCGTTCTCCTTGATAAGGAACAAAATCCTCGTCGTCATCGTCATACGTAGAAACATTGGTTTTTATTGCTGGATTCGTAACATTTAAATCTTTTTGTTGTCTCTGTATAACGGCACTTTTTGTCGTAGATACAAGCAGGATGCTCCATAAAAATAAAGTGCAACCTATAATTAAAATTTTTTAGCATTTTTTATTTGAGAGAAAAAGAGAGACGAAGAAAGAGAACGAGAAAGAGGGGTGGAGAGAGAGAGAGAGAGAGAGAAAGAGAGAGAGAAGTAACGGGACAATGTTTCTTTTAACGAAATTTATTCGAATAACTTTACAAACACTCGAATTTCAATGCTCGAACGAAATCGAACAGAACATCACTAAAGGGGATATGTGTTGGGTACCAAAACAATCGGTAACCTTGAGTTTTAATGGCACGTGAAAAATAAATTAAATAACTCGAGAATAATTAAAGATGATTAATATGTTTGTTGCGCATCAATCAGCCTTAACAATTGTCAACGAATAAAAGAAGAATTTTACATTTAATTTGAATTTAATTAAACGTTATTTAGTAACGTTTGATACGAACATTTTATAAATACGTCTATCAATCATAGTTTTTCCATTGATTACGTTTTCTCAGTACTTCCAGTAAATTAATATCATCTTCATTAAAAGGTAATAATTAGTTTTGTCTTTTTTTTTTGTTCTTTTTTTTTTCTTTTTTTTTCAATGGAGTGTTTCATAAACGATTGTATTTTAATTATATTTATTAGTTATATTCTATCGTTTCGTTGATTGTTATTCATTATAATACCGATTGAATTAATATATTAAGGCTATTTTCGTTAAAAATTATTCTTTATTTCGTTAAAAAATAATTTTAATCAAAGATCTGTCCTTACTAAACGTGGAATACGTAATTGTCAACTAACGTAATTTATAAATTGATAGATTGATCATTATAAAGAATTTAAAAGTTAATCATTGATGAACATTAATTCTTACCTAATATTTCAATCAGCTTCATGATGATTGTTCGTTAATATTAAACAACTTTATTTATTAAACAAACTCGAACGTTTTTATAGACGTGTTAAATATTCTATACGGTATCTACACGATGTATGAACGAAGTGAGTACGATAGAGTTCGCTAAAGAGTAAAACCGGTCGAGCATCGGTCGTTGTATAAAACTTGAAGAGAATAAAAGAGAAAGAGTGGTGGAAAAAGAAATATGGTGGGGAGAGAGAAGAATGGAATCGCTGAAGGAAACTAACAGTTTATGTGACTCATGTAAAAGTATTTCTTTCTGAAAAATATTTATCGTGTTAATTTTTAATGACATCTTAATAGTATACGTGACGAAATTAACTAAGAATAGAAATTGAATATTAATATAATATAAATTTCTCCAACTTCTTTCATGACTCTCCAGGAGATCCTCGTGAAATCCTTTGACGTCGAACGTTAGATAAATTTTACTTTTGTAGATTATATCTCTCATAAATTTCCCCATACAATCATTGATACAATGTTGTTTGACCACAATGATTCGTAAAATTAATCAATTTGATAAGAGAACGTATAATACAAAAACAGAAAATTAGAAGATCTATGAGTCTAGGATGAGGATTAAAAAGAAGTTTTTATGTAAAAGAAATTCACGTTTATTCATGATAAAAATTATTATAATCGAAGTTTCATAAATAAATAAAAAAATCGAATATGGGAACTTTAAATAAGAATATGATAATTACAACGATAACAAATTTAACTGATAATAATCATTATTATCGGTATTTCGTTGTTTATTACTTTGATCTACCGCGTTTCTCTTGTTGCATAGTGTTATATTTATTGTAAGCGTTCAAAATATACACAGTAGCTGCATTTAAGCTTTCAGGTGTAATGTAGGCTCGTGCTAGATCAGCGACTTGTTCTTTCATCTGTTAAACATAACGGAGATGAAATAATTAGCATAGATCTTTTAATAATTAATTAGAATGTATTAGAGACAAATGTAGATTCTTTCTTGTTACCTGAGAATTATACAGTGAAAGATCTAAAATATTATTGGAACAGATGTTTGTGAAAGTGCATATTAAAATAGTAATAGCACCACCCACGGTGAGAGCAAGTAAGAAATATACTAGGTAGGTCCCAAATTGAGTTCCATATACCATAATGCTTGTAGCCAAAGGAATCAAGCTTGTTGCGAATCCAGAAGACAACTCATGCTTTTCTTGAGGCGATACTGTTATCGGAACTTCGTATCTTTCCTCTAATCTTGATTGAATAGGATCTCCATTTTTTATATATTCAGGATAGCTTGGATATTGATATAGCACCGGTGATAATTGATTTCCTTGGAAATACGAATACTTTTGCAATTGATTATCGATTTGATTCTGAGCGACCGTTGATGATTGCAATTGCTCTTGTGGTTCCTGAGTTGACTGAAAATTGCTGTTACGTTTTACGATCAAACCCGCCAATCCCAAATTAATCAATGTAGATATTATTAAAAAACGAAACATATTGTTTCTTTGACGTAAATCCACACTTTACTTTAATGAATCTAAAAATTAAATATTTATTTATATATATATATATAAAAATAAAATATTATAAGTTATTGACGATGTACTTACATTCGTTTTTGTAGATCGTTGGAGTACACGAACTTTTCAAACTGTTCTTGTCCGTTTAACGTAGTTCAGCAAATGACGAATATTTTCGTACCTTCTGCTTATATAGTACAGGCAGAATTTGCAGGTACATTTCTGTGCGTCGTTTTTCTTTCTTTTAATAGTTCATCCCTTGCTGATAAAGGACAGCGCTTTCACTTGACAAAGTATACCTGGCTTGTCTGAAACAGCTTGATATTATCCATTTTTCTATATAGAAGTTGTCTATTTTTTTGCCATGACTAATTTCTTAAAATTTTTACACGTTACACGTTATTTCTAACAGGAATGAGAAATAAATAATATATATTTTTTTTTCTTTTTTTTTTTTTTGTTTTTTTTTTTTTGAAAAAATCATTATAATATTTGTTATTGCGGTATATAAATTATACAAAAACATCATATTCAAAATAAATGGCACATTACAAACGTAATAATGACCAATTATAGCTAACGGCCATTAATAAATTCATACATAAATACGTTCGTGCATCAATCTTAGACGATTATTGTTATTCTCTACGATACCGTCAAATGTTTATGTTGTTATTTATTTGAATCATTTGTCGTTATTTATTAAGTCAAATTCTCTTCTCTATATAGATTTTCTTTCATCTATTTAATACAAATAGAAAACACAAATAGAAAACCTTATATGGATTAATACCATACTTGGTTGTGACAATTTAGTCACTATCAAATAACAATAAACGTCGAATGATCGCGGTATCGAAGATGATAAAATAATATTTATATTGTATAAAAGAGACGTGCAAAATTGACTCGTGTGGAACCTATTGTTCCTTATTTCTAGATTTTTTTTTTTTTTCTTTTTTTTTTATCTAAGTATGTATTTAACATCACATTCTCGCTCTCACCATATTCAAATAATTCAACGTTTATTCACTGTTGTTACATTGTTACACCACGATCTTACTTAGGTTTTGTTATAAAAATAATGACTTTGTATGCATGTAATTATAACATCTGTAAACATTGGAATAAGTACAATCGAGTGTTTAAACTATTAAGAGTAGCAATAATGGAAGAATTATTTTTTCGCTTTTCCGACGAAAAAATTTGCACGTGTCTATAATATACGATATAACGTCTTAACGAGAAATATTTCCATTCAATATAAATTTTATTATAGAACAATGCTCTACTGTCTATAAACATTTACGTAAAAAAAGAAAAAAAAAACAAATAGCAGTAAAAAAATTACATTAGGTGTAAAATTAAAAGTAATAGTATCAAAGATAAATTTTCTTGGTTTCTATCTTTCACAGTTTCGTATAATATATAACATTTTTAATCTTACACTCTATAACGCGATACAAAATTTTATGGATGTAAACCTTTCAACATCATCGACTCATCTTGAATCTCTGTACGTAATCTCTCAGTTTCATCCTCGCTACTCGTAGAAATATTTAATACTTCTAATTTTTTCCTTTTTTTTCTATGTTTCCATCCTCTATTCTCAGATCTATTAGATTTAATTCGTTTCCTTTTTTTGTTTTCTAATATTTTCTCTGCTTCTTCCAATATAGAATATCCATGATTATGTTTACTCTCATCAACATCATCTTGATCACCATTTATACAAAAAGAGTCCTAAATAAAACAAATGTTATATTAGTTAATTGACAAGTACTAATTATAATATATATATATATATATATATATATATATATATATATATCAAATATAAAGTATTAAAATTAACCTCAAGATATGATTCATTCGCCTGTGAACAAGGTTGAGAATATATCTCTACCATTTTATTAAATTCTTTAGGTTCTTTAAAAATAAAAGCACCAGGTCGTTTGATAGGATTTTTAACGGCTTGTAAATATAAAGCATGCATATCGTCATCCGTTTCGTGTTGAGTGTAACTAACAAAATCTGATAGATCCTCGTCTTTGCCAGAACTTTCGTCGGAACTATTATCAAAAAATACTTCTGCCTCGTTATCTATATATTTGCATTGATTTTTCTTATTGCTTTTATCTTTTATTGATTCACTTTTGTACGAGGAATTCGTTAAAGAATCGATATGCTTCGATTGAGTACTCTGACTCACTTTGTTAGAGTACTGTTTTTTTAAATATCTATCTGGGGCTTTAAAAGAACTCAAATCTTTTAACATCGTCTCTCGTGTTTCAACTTTTTCTAAAGATTTGTCTTTGAAATTGCTACTACTTGGAATAGACGTATCATAATTTCGATTTTTCTGTTTAGAGAAATAACTAGTTTCCAAATCATTTAATTTTTCTATATCGTTTAAATTTATAACAAAATCATTGTCAGAATCATTCTGATCGTCCATGGAAGTGGAATTAGAAAAAGAATGTTTTATGGTAGACAATTTTTTTGATATTCGCAAAGAACTACTTTTAGTATGTTCTTTTGATTTAGACTTTTGATTGAATGATATCCATTCATCGCTATCCGTATCATTCCACATAGTATCATCTACGAAAGACGATGCTACAGTATTGGTATTTTTTACCCTTAAATTAGCATTAGTAGAATTATTAAAGTATTTAGAATTTGCAGCCGAAATAGATGATACTTCAAAATCGTTATTCCATTCAAAAGCATCGACTTTAAATTGATTGTCTCCTATACATTTTAAATCTTTATGAATATTGATATTTGAATTTGATAAAGTTTCATTTGTCGGATTTTCCTTGTTTGATGATTCATTCCCTGCATTATTAATTTCCAAATCTTCTTCTAATTCGGATGCAAATATATCATCTTCAGATTCATAATCATTGATTTGTACATTACTTTGTACATACGATATATTATTAATTAATGTGCATTTGGACTTTTGCGTTACATATTGTCCTGTATCTTTTATTTCTGTAAGCGCAGTTCGAGCATTTGGATTGGAATTTATTTTTTTTATTTCATTAACAGCTTGAGTTATGGAAAACATAGACTCACAATGCTTTGAACGTACTTCCTTAGCTTGCATTTTTGATAATGTTAAATTATTTGTTTTTTCTTGTATTTTATCAGTTGTTACTATTTTGGAAGAGTCATTGTTCGATGAGTCCAATTTCTTTAATTCCTTATTTTTGACATTATCGGTATTCAATTCATTGTGTTCTAAATCATTTTCAATTGATTCAAATGAATCATTGAATATATCTTCAAAAAAACTAAGTTCATCGTCACGTTGTTCACTATTCCTTACATTAGTAACAGATTTTGCTTTGCTGTGTTCTGCAATATTAACGTTAGTATTCAGATTATTTTCATCATTTTCATTAGAATTTAACATTGTATTGTTAGAATCAGTACTTTCATCGAGTAGATCTTCAAATCTAGATTCACTGACATTAATACATTCATTCATGACTGTGTTTACTGGACTCATAATATTATATTGATTGTTACAACAAAAATTGTCGTCATCATAATCGCTTTGAGAATTTTCTTCTGGTAATTTTAAGTTTAGTTTAACGTTAGTTAAATGATTACCCAAGTCATCAAGTATATCTAGACTAGGTACATTGAAATCAATGAAACTTGTAATTGATTCAGTTAAAGAAACATAAGTCATATCCATTTTAGGTTTTTCGAGTTTCATTTCCTTTTCTGATTTCTTCATAGTACACAATGTTAAAAAATCAACTGCTTCAGTATCACAAGTAAGCAATTTAACGTCTGATGCTTTTATTAAATTAGTTTTATTATTTAAATCAGTTTCTATTATAGTAGGTTTCACAAGTTCTACAATATTATCATCATCATTGTCATCATCATTATTGAACTCTTCATTATTTTTTGTATTTACGAGAAATTTGGACAATGAAGGTTGATTCGTATTTTTTATATCGTTTGTAAAAGCTGAAAAAAAAATGAAATCCATTTTTAATTATTATTAATAATATATGATAAAATATAATTCACTTGTAGAAGATAAATTATCATATTAAAAATATTTACATTGTTTGACATTTTTGCTCTTTTTCGTCGATGTTTCATTTAACTTTTTATTATCTACCTTCTTAGACTTTTTATCTTTTTTCACAGGACTTTTTGGTTGTACATTTATATGCATTTTATGACATTCTGGACTACATTCCTTTGGTATCATGCGAGGATTGTTTTGATATAAAGAGGAAAATATATTGCTTGTATTAAGAATTTTACTGTTTAAAGATTCTCTTCTTGCTATTGTAGACTTTAAAGCCTTAGAGAAAAAAAGATTTAGAAAATAATGTGTATACATATATATATGTTACAATATATACAGTATGTTACAATATATACAATATATACAGTGTTACAATATGTTACAGTATATATATACACATAAATAAAAAAAAATATATATATATAATAGTATATACTTCGTGCTCTTTGCCATCCGTAACAAGAATTATTATATGACCCTCTCGTTTTCTTCCAGTTCTTCCCATTCTTTGTACAAGACGAGTTGGAGATTTTTGTGATACATCAAAACATATTATCAAGTCTACTTCTCCAACATCTAATCCTTCTTCACCTATTTGAGTAAAGAATAATTCTTATTATCAGTTTTATTGAAATACATACAAATTTACTGTATTATAATATATACCTATACTGGTAGAAATGAGTACATTGACACGATTTTTTCTGAAATCTTCTATTGCCTTTACTTGATGTTTCTGTTTTTGTTCAGCTTGACCAACAAACATTTGTGGTCTTATCAATGGTCTTGCTTGTAACAATAAAATATATACCTCGCTGACAATGTCTCTATACTATACTTAAAATTAAAAAGGTTTCTGTTTAAATAAATATTAGTAAAAATATATATTTATATAAAATGAATGTATATATACAAACCTCTACAAATACTATAGCTCTTGTATCATTTTCAGTAGTACTTGCCATCTTGAAATGTTGCAATAACAATTCTTTTAATTTTAAAAACTTATTATGTCCGAATACAAGATCATTTGGAATCTAAACATGCAAAAAGATTATATGAGTATTAATATAATAAGTTAAATGGTGAATAAAAAATTAAATACAAACTTCAGGAATATTTCCATTAATAAATAATTGAACATCTGGAAATGGTCCCAAATAAGTTTGAACTTCTGCAATTAATTCTTGTAATTGAATTTCACTGTTCATCCAAAATTTATCAGAATGATCTTAAAAAACATTAAACGTATTATGTATATTATGACTAGCATAAAAATTCCTATTAAATAAACACATACTTTGATAAAACTTATAAAAGGCACGAAGTCCATGGCGAATCATTAATTCATAAGCATGATACATGGTAAGTAGTATATTTAATGTTTTCTTAATTTGGCCATTATTTCCTGATTGATTTGCCGTCTTTTGAAATTCTTTCATTATCACAAATATCTAGTTATATAATATATATTATATTCTTGTAACATATTGAAACGTCAAATATATGATTTAACTATTATTATATAGAAAAGAACTTACTTTGCCTTTAGAAATAGTCGCAGTTTGTCCACGAATAACGTTACATCTAATGAGAAATTTGACATGACGATCCATTATATTAATATATCTTTCTTTATACTTTTCTAATTCTTCACCAAGAGGTACTAAAATAATATCTGTCTTTCTTCTATTAATATATGGCATTATATCCAGAGATGTTTCATCTCTTAATTCTATGTGTGCAACGTGTAAATTTTGCACTATCTATAAATAAAAATAAATTTTTAAGGCAAATGATAAATTAATAATTTAAAAGAAGTATTTTTAAATTACCTGATGAACATTAGCAATTTTATTCCCTGGCGTAGCAGAAAGTGCTAGTATTCTAAAATATTGATTTTTCTCACTCAATATACGGATACACTACAAATATTACAAATCAAACAAAATAAAATATATTAACTTTGTTTATCATTAGGAAATGTAGAAAATCAGGTACCTCACAATATGAATGTTTACCCAATGCTTTATGTGCTTCATCTATCACAACACATTTTATAAGTTCACTGGGAATGATATTATTTTCAAGATCATTATGAAATACTTGAGGTGTAGCAAAAAATATTCTTTTTTTATACCAAGCTGTTTGACGTGTCTTATGATTTACATTACCTATTAAAAAAAAAAAAAAAAAAAAAAAAAAAAAATCTATTGTATTAATTGAAACTTTAGAAAAGTATACTACTGCTTAAGGTAAAGTAATGTTGACGTTACAAATTTTTATTAATTGATATTTTATGAAATACCTGTGAGTTCAATACTTTCTATACTTGGAATACCCATTACATTATAGCAAGCATCAATCTGTTGAGCAACTAAGGGCTTTGTTGGTGCAAGGAACACGACTTTTCCACATGGATACCATCTCCAAAAATTATACATTACCACAGCAGCGATAAATGTTTTTCCCAATCCTAATAACAAAATAAATATTCTTAATCTGTCATCATCACTTTTATAGATATACTTATACAAATTATTTTTAGGAAATAACATTAAAAAATTATCTTACCAGTTGGTAGACATATTAAAGTATTATAATATAAAGCTCTATTAACAATATTAAATTGATACTCTCGAACAGGATAATTCTCTGGATATATCCATATATTTCCAGCAGACAAATCAAATCCATTTGTCTGTGTATCGGTTGAAATGTCAAGATTCTGTATAACTTCCATTTCATTAAGTTCTATAGAATTAAACATTACAAAATATATCTTTATTGCATCTTAATAATTTTATACTGACATATTATAATATATCTAAATTATTCATGAATGAAATATTATTTCTAATGAAGATGAAAAAATATATAAATTTCTAAATGCAATGGTAACATGTTTAACTATGCAGCATTAAATAGGTTATCTTTCAGACAATACAAATTAACATGAAAAGTTCAAAACTTCATGTTATGTCATCGTATTGATACAAAGCGAAAATTGTATATTTTTATTGTTATGTTTATCACATGATAGTTTGATAAGAATACCTTCTCTCTTCTTTGTTTCATAAAAATTAACATAGTTTCATCACACGAACATACTTTTTTTCATAATATTTAATTTATGTATATATGAAAATATTAACATCACATAAACAATATCATATCAAGCAATAACATCAAAGAAATGAGATTTTTTATTCGATGGTCCATAAGAAACAACGTAATTTTGGAATTGGAAGGATTTAACTCCATTTTGGAAACGGTTAGAAAAATTAACCAATCGTGAGAAAGTATCTCTCCACGTGATCAAACATTTGATAGTGAGAAATGAAATTTATAAGAGTCAAGGATTCTTGAATCAATGTAACATTAAAAAAAACAATAATTTAGTACATTTTCTATAACGTGTGTACAAAAATGGTCTTAAGATTCAGGTTTGTGGTTGTAACATATGAACAAAAGAGGAGATACGTAATTTTATAACTTATTTGTATTAATTTTTATCATCGTTTAATAAATTTTGCTTTTAGTATATTTTTGTAATATAATGTACTCATTTGTAATATTGAAAAATTATTATTCTCATTTTTCAACATTTATTTGATTGCAAAATTGAAGATTCTGATTGAACAAATCTATAGAGTTTTTACATATTCTTTCAATATAATTTACAACAGAGATAATTATAATAAATATGTATATACCTTGTACACATGCGCATTCTTAAATGAACATACATACATTTTGACATACATACATATATACATTTGAAGATAATAAACTTGCAACGACCATATAACATTCTGTGTTATAGCATATACTTTAATATATTATATTATTAGATGTATGCCTTAAAATTGTAATGATGGAATCTATAATGATTCAAATATATCATTGTCAATTCATTGAATTTATATACAAAGTGTCTTATGTATAAGTTTATTAATTAAAATGACACAGAGGAAGTATTTAGTATCTCAGATGACATATATATATATATATATATATATATATATATATATATACATATATACATATATATATATGTATATATATATGTATATGTATAACTGTAACTTTTCTATACAGAGACTCACATTTTAAATATTATGTTTTTTTTTGTGCAAGTATCATACATCTTTACATTATGCATAAAAATATAAATTATTTTCATGAAAATGTGTATATATATAAATGCATCTGATTCATTCTTAAATAAGATTCACATTTGAATGATAAAATGGAAAATGATAAATTTTTTGAAGATCTTATATTGGTATTACTTTAGTCAGTATCAATCACATATGCCTCATAGAAAATATATTGATAACAGTTTTTGTAAGTTTTATATATGGATTGTGTCTGTGTATAATGTTTTAAATGTTGGCTATATTAATGTTCATGCAAGGACACTTAAAGCAAGGCACAGATATATTTGTGGCATTACTTCATTGATTATAGTATCACGTAAAAAATCTGTAATATTTAACATCCAACAGGTTTTCCATTGTTTAGGAATAAAAAATAGTTGCACTTTCCAGCCATAGGATTGATGGTAATCAGTGATCTTGTGTAATTCTTATGTTATTCTTTACAATTGTAATTATAGTAAATATAGAATTTAAATTTGTCTTTTAATTAAAATAAAGACCATATTATGCATATATTACACAAATTTTATATCTGCTAAAATACAAGTAATATTGCAAACTAGAAATCATTATTATGATTTAGGATTTAAATTAACAAATATAAGATCATATAAGTATAAAAATATAATTAAGCAATTGAATGGAAGAAGCCACGCTTAATATACTTTCAACAGGATATCTTTTTTTTAACATGATGTGCGTTTTTTCAGTACTGCTTATTTTAAAACCAGACCTTTCTCAGTCTCCAATATTTGATTAATAATTATGAAGAAGATATATCTTCTTCATTCAGAATTAGATACATGTATAGTTTAAATGTACCATACAAGAAAAGAGAAATATATCATATAGAAGAAGTTATATTAAGGTAGGAAGTTATATCACTCTTTTTCTTTCTTATATCTCAAATTTTTTATAATAATATAACATAAAATGTTATATTATGTTATGATTATGCAGGCATATGATATATATGAGATGATAATAGATAATTGTTTCCAATCGAAATTTTTCTTTTTTCCGGAATTTGATCGGTATCATTCAACAGAAATGAATACTTTGAATTCCAATCTCGATTAAAAATATTTTCCAATTGTTCTCTTATACTTTCATGATTTTTATGGCCAACATCTTCAAAAACCGTCCCAATTCCTAAAAATTAAATAATAATAATGTTAAATAAGTACAAATAGTTATAAATTTATTTAAAGAAAATTTACCTGCTGTGTTTATAAAGTAATCACCAGACCAATTACTTGTACCTATGTACGCAGAAATATCAGTAACCATATATTTGTTATGATTGACTCTTGAAAATGGTATATTGTCTAATTCCGAAGAAGTGGGTACCACAAATCGTTTCTAAAAATATTAAAGTATATTTTATTTAATGTATAATTTTTTTATTTAAAAACAATATATTAGAATAACTCACATAGTACAAGAATACTCACTATTTCAATTTTGACATTTCTGTAACTATTTGTCAATTTTTCTAACGATCTAAGAAAGTAACTTTCAGATGCCCTCGAATGTTTCCACAGCGATATTAAAAGTTTGATCGTGACTTTACGCTCGATAGCAGCTGCCCTTAAAGCATTATCTATTACTGGCCAATATCTGGGGAAAAATGAAAAATGAAATTGAAAACGAATGAAATAAAATAATGTAACAACATTGTGAAATAATATAACAATGTAACAGAAATACTTACTTTACTTTTGGAGTATAAATGATCAAAGGAAAATAATCCATTACGGAAATGTAAATGAATTTTTCTGCTTTTTCTATGCAATGTAAAATGGCATCTATGTCGTTGCTTCTGCCACTGGGTGAAAATGGAGGTGGCGAACTCTGATAAGAATATATTATCATTATTAATAACATCGTACATATAATTTATTCATATTTTAATAACTTAATGGAACGATATACTTACAGCAATATACGTTTTGTATTTGTTACCCATTAAGCTAAAATTCATAGGATTATCAATATTTATTTTCGTATTGACGGAGTCCGGCCATGTTGGTGGTATTCTACCATCTTTGCCCAATTGCCAATAGATCTAAACGATAGAATGTATAAATTTCTAAATATCATATGCACATCGAATAGTAATTAAATTTATTTTATCTTTATAAATAACTAACGTCAAAAATCTTAGCATAGTCTGTCGCCAAACAAGAACAATTCAAAGCAATCAATCCAAGTTCTTTCACTTGCGTAAGAGATCGCCAATCCATGTTAGCCGAGCCAACATATACATGTTGTCTATCTATCAGCCATAATTTAGTATGAAGCACACCACCACCTAAAAGGCCGGCAAAATTTAAACTTCTTACCTGGAAAAAATAAACGCGCTTTTACGATCCTAATTATATTCTATTAAATAACATAAATGAAATAGAGCAGTGCGAAACGAAAGTTCAAAGTGCGCTCTACCGAGATCCGACACGTGTTATCGGCCCTTGAGTAAATCGTGACGAAGTAGAGAAAGTGGGTTAATAAGTAAACATAAAATTAGGTTGCACCCGCATAGTGATGTCCTCGTTAGGCATAGAAGAAACGGGTAGACAACGAAGTAATAGAAATTTACTGGAGTGTTCGTTAAACTGATCGGTAACGCTTCAATAGCAATCGTGCTTCAACGAACAACAGAACAAATGGAATCGAAGGACTCACTTGTGCGTGTGCTTTCTTAGTCAATATTTCAGTATCGACGTTCGGATACATATGAGAAGGCATATTTTGCGCTATCTTCAATGAAATTTTTCTATCACGGCCTGCTTCTATGAGCGCTTGGAATACTGCCTCGCCCTAAAATCAATGAACGTTTTCTAACATTATAAATGATAAATCTAATATGTAATATAAATATTAAAAGATATTACACAAATCGTTCATTGATATCTACCTCTTTTGCACTATCATCTGGATAAACTTCCTGTCTTCTCATGGTCCAATATAACGACGCTATCTCTATCGTATTTTCGGCCATTGCGATTAGATTCATCCAAGAGTCGTAGGTAGTCTCGTGTAACACCGTATTATTGCTATAATTCAATCCAATTGGTATAGATTCAACGAGAGATATACTACAGCTATCCATACAAGTTAGTTCGGCATCGATGCTCGTCGAATTTAATACGAATTTATCCGTGGCATGATCAAGAAGGGGTAACAGTACGACGAGAACGATGAGTATCAAGATAACCGTTATTGGTATGCAACTTGGTCTGCACCATCCTTGTGCACCCCACCTTTATTAACAATATAATTATACAAATAAGAAAATAATAATAATAATATAAAACATGAATGTGAATAAAAAAGAAATTTGCCCTTTTCTACAAAAAATAAATATAAATAAATAAATGAAAGAATAGGATTCATTTAATGATCGGCATCGTTATTACTCTTTATTACTCACTTCGCGTTAGTGAGAGGATCGTCTACGTCGGTTCGCAGCATGAATCCAGATTGGTCCCATAACTCTAAATCGTCATCACCTGCCGACGAATTAACGTCCAATCTTGCATTTTCAGAGACCGTCTGAAACAAGATTCCGATCGTAGAAAGGATTTTCATTAACGAAACTCATTGCGACAATATCATATGAAATGTACGTATGTAAATACATTCACATTTTCCCTGTTTCATGTTATTATTTATCATTATTATATTATATTTTACATTTTACATGCGGCAGCTTCGTCGTCGATCGTTTCGACGTTGATCGTTTTCGAGCGTCGATTCGTCGGTATTCTCGCTAATCGCGTTATCGTAATAACATGGTGATGCGCGCGTGCGACAGTAATGAGGTGATTGATAGAAACGGAGAAGGGGGAAAATGCATGTCAATGGAGCAAATGATTATAATGACAGATGGCGAGGCTCTGCTATGGGAAAAAGAATGGCTCTGAGAGCTTACTAATCGAATCTCTCGTTACACGACGGTAAATTAATTCGTTTTGGAAAATGTGTCGATGTATAACGTATGTATGCCACGTATATATATATATATGTACGTCGTCCAATGAACTCAAAAGGAAAACCTTTCACAAAATTTATTTAATTACGAATATGATAAAATGAATATTTTATTACGTTATTACGTTATGACTAAAAAAAAAAAAAAAAAAAGAAAAAAAAAAGAAAGGAAAAGACAAAAAGACCGTAAAATCTATTTATTTTTTCTTTTACAATTAACCAAAATATTTGAACCTTATTCTATCTTATTGTAAAATCAATTTTTACTAAACATACAATAACCCTTTTAACATAATCAAATTATGAGTATGACGTTCGCGTGTAAAAACGAAAGAAGAAAAAAAGAAAAAAAAAAAGGGAAAGAAATATAACGTCCACTTCATCTTTCCTTTACGATATTTAGAATGTTTTAACTTTTCTCAATTTTTCTAAGTAATATTTAATAAACTGTCTTATGCAATAATCTTTTCCAAATAAAAATTATAAATATGACGTTTGCGCGTAACATTTAAAAGTGAGGAAAAAGGAAAGTGTGAAAATAAAAGAGAAAAGTGACGTTCGTAATTTTTCTTTTTTTTTTTTCTTTTCCTTTTTCTCTTTTTTCTTGTTTATTTAGTTTTTTTTTTTTTTTTTCCTTTTTTTTTACAATAGCCAGAAAAGGTCTCGGTTCGTGAGCTCGATTTTCCACGGTACAATGTGCGAACGACAATGTGCTTATCGTTTTGCGCGAACGTATTGCGTAAGGCAGTTTAGTAAAAATGACTGCAAAAAGGAGGAGAGTCGATAGAACGACCGACTAGGAAGTCTGTCTGAGGCAGATAAACGAACGAAAGGATGAGTGATGTGTGAATGGAGCCTCGTGGTAAAAGAAAATGTCTACATTCTCTTTCTCTCTCTCTCTCTCTCTCTCTCTCTCTCTCTCTCTCTCTCTCTCTCTTTTTCTCTCCATCTATCTCATTCTTTCTTTCCTCAGAAAGTTCGTATTGAAAAAGATAAAAACGATGTTCCAATTTCGTCATCATCTACGGTCGTCGTCAATGGACGACATGAAATTTTTGTCTTCTAGCTCAATGGAACAATACATTGATTAGCAGGTTCGCTGATTCCGATACAAAGTAGGTCACTAACTCATTGTTTTTGCGTTTATTCCAAAATTATCGTATTAATAAAATAATCATGATTAATACAATTTTTTATTTTTTCGTTTGTTTTTTTCTTTTTATAATAATAATATAGATTATAATAATATTTATAATCTATACCAATGTTAAATAATAAATTTGATAAAGTAATATTTTCGAATAATTTTTTATTATATTTATTATATCAATAATGTTATTATATCAATTGGATTTAATAAAGTTGTACGTGTTTTTTGTTTATTTATATTAAATTTGTAAGTAAAATAATGAATATTTAAGATACATTGATAATTTTTATTATCCATTAATCGTATTTTGATTCTTTATTGTTCATTAAGTATAATAATTAATCATTTAATTTTAAAATCGTTTGTTTAATATTCATTTTTATGTATAATAAATCTTAGTAATACTTTGATTTTCGAAGAATAAGAAGATAAAATAGGGCAAAGAAGAGATTTCGAAAGTAGGTCAATAGCAAAGGTAATTTCTTTCGAAATTCATAAGAAAAATTGTTGTCGTGAGTTAAAAAAAAAAAAAAAAAAGAAAAGTAAGTAGAAGTTTTTCGACATTATCGCCAATATTTTTTCACGGTCCAAAGGAAAATGTGGCAACGCGGCACCTGGCACCGCGTTCAAATGTCAGTTTTCGAGGCTGATGCATATTTGATGAAGCTTTCTGCTTCATCGCGGTGGAGCTTCGGCAACCTTATCGATCTATTTTAATACATTTTGTCACGAAACGAAACCTTGGCCCGGTCGACTTCGAAAGGGAAAATGTGTCCTAAAACAAAAACTGTTCTAATCCTAATGTTCTAAATCAATTTGAAATGCGGTCGCATCTATGATTCCTCTCATATTTCTTCTTTTTTTTCTTCTTCTTCTTCTTTTTTTTTTTTCTTCCTTTCTGCGAAGAAACACGTTCCATTCGGGTTCTATTTTTAAATTCTATTACGACTTTATTTCATGTATAGTTACCAAGCTCGAAGTAATTACATCTCGTTCTACGTTGTACGAACCGTTTAATTATCAATCGATCGATTTTCGTCGAACCCTCAATTTCAAAATTGTTTCTCCGCCTGATGTTAAAAATACCGTAACCGTAATAACGCTCGGCGCAATATACGACGTTGGTGTATAACTTTGAAATTACGAAGAACGGACCGCCGAAAAATTGATAGCCCTAACGTACCTGTTACATACGCATAAGGAGGTATGTAAGTACGTACACACCTATAACGTGATAGTTTCAAGTGCGATGGGGTTCAAGTTGTTTCGGAAGGTCCGTGAGTAATAAAAATGTCTGGAAGTAATAAAATAGTCTCAACTCGATTCTCGAATTCGCGTAAACACGTATATGTGTATGTGTGTGTGTGTATGTATGAAATGGGAATTATTCTACGTTTCATTATCTCTCAATTTCAGTTACAATGAACAAACACGCGATTCTTTTTGATATATGTATATATTTTTCTTTTAATTTTTCTCTAATTTTTCATTCTCTTTTTTTTCTTGTCGTTTTATTTTTTCGTTTTTTATTTTTTGTTTTTTCTTGTTCTCTTTTGTTCTTTTTTTTTTTTTTTTTGTTTTTTTTTCATTACCAATCGAATCTCAAGAGATTTGGAATGATCGAACGTACGTTCGTACGTCCCGCGAGACGTCCAACGAGAATCGATTCGAATCGATATGGACAGATGATTAATGCTCACGAAGACAATATCCACGCTATTCCGTGAGAAATGATGCAGTCACTTTCTTCAAGGTTACCTTTTACGGGGAACACGAATGATGCGTTTTAAACACGCGATAATGCGGATCTCGCGATATATATATATATATATATATATATATATATATATATATACATACATACATATGTATATTTATGGCTACGTTCGCAAAATTCTCATTTCCCAACTTTTACATAGAACATTGTATCTACAATGAAATACATCGTCGTATCGTTTCTACAAAAAAAAAAGATTACAAATTGGAGTTCGAACCAATCGAACAGTAATTTTTCGATGTCGCGAGAGTATCATGCCAAGTTTTTCTTCTTCTTCGAAAAAGAAAGAGAATGAGAATGAGAGAGAGAGAGAGAGAGAGAGAGAGAGAGAGAGAGGCAGCCTCTCGAGAAAGAATTTTATCGGCCGGAACACGTATTACTTTCAACCATAAATATCGATAGTACATAAACGTCAATTTATTTCTTTATGCCGGCGGCATTAGGTAGATACACTCAATCCCCCCCTGCCCGCCCGGTCCCCCTTTTGGATGGACGTGAATACGAAATAGGAAAATAAAGGCGACGGATAGGATGTACTGGGGAAAATGCAAAAAAGCACTTTCTAGGTTTCCATAAATCATTTTCCAATTTCGCTAACTCGTGCTCGAGTGCATCTATCTCATATCTCTGACATCA
The DNA here is from genome assembly GCF_910589235.1 of Vespa crabro. Classification (NCBI taxonomy): domain Eukaryota; kingdom Metazoa; phylum Arthropoda; class Insecta; order Hymenoptera; family Vespidae; genus Vespa; species Vespa crabro. Next base: position 5,142,133 of record NC_060961.1, read on the forward strand.
TCATCAAAAGGATTGATCGACAATGGAACGAAAAACAAGTGTTTTGCTTTTGGCTTTTCTTTCTTTCCATCTTTCCTTCTTTCTTTCTTTCTTTCTTTTTTTCCTATTTCGTTACTCATTCGTTTTATCATTGGCTTTCTTTTAAAATTTCATTTTTTCTTCAATGTACCAAAGGATCTTAGGAAGATTGATAGAAAGGGATTGAAGAGAAGCGTGATTAAGGGAATACTAATCGTCCCGAAGGAGTAAGATACGATATGTAATAACGACAATAACGGATTCCTCATTGGATATGGTATTATAATCACGAAACTAGAATGAATTTAAACCGTGTTTCACCGATACTATCTCATCGTCGTCCTTGTCGTCTTTGTCTTTGTCTTCGTCATCGTCGTCATTGTCGTCATTGTCGTCGTCATCATTGTCGTCGTCGTCGTCGTCGTCAGTGCCACGGGAATTGGTTTTGATACATCAGATTATACTGTTCTAAGAACGCATTGAACTGTTCGTGTCGATGAAGCTCGATGTAATAATACTTGGATGCCCGTAATTCTACGTTTCTACCTCTCCCTCCACCCCCACTATTCCTGGTCTCATGGGGTTTTTCGGACTTTCGTCCGTTCTCATTGCTTTCGATCATGCACCTTTTCGAAGATAGAAAGAGGGAGAGAGAGAGAGAGAGAAAGAGAGAGGGAATATGTTTGTACGCGTGAGCTCGCTTATATTAAGAAAAAAAAAGGAAAGACATGCCCCTAGGTCGAATCGATTATTTACCGGCGAACGATGTCGACGCACGGCATGCAACTTCGACACCTCTTATCTTCTCTCTCTCTCTCTCTCTCTCTCTCTCTCTCTCTCTCTCTCTTTTTCTATCTCTATCACGATAAATGCTGGCCCTTTTTCTCGAAAACTTTGGTGTAGGAAATAAGGAAGGTACGAAGAAAGAAAGGATCGATGGGAGAGACCGTCGCCAGAAATTTACCAATAATCTCTCTCGGGGGTGATTTTTATAGGATTAGTCGAACGATGGGTGCGTGACGCGAGAAATATTTAGGGCAATATCGAAAAAGAAAGAGAGAGAGAGAAAGAGAGAGAGGGAGGGTGAGAGCGAAAGAGAAAGAGAGAGCAGTGACTGAAGAAAAATACAGAGAGAGAGAGAGAGAGACAAAAAATAGGAGTAAACGAATAATTCTCTGTAGAGATTTAGATAATACGTGTTTCGTTACGTGTAATACACGTTACACGTTACAATTTTACGAGACTCTAGTTAACAAGTCTTGATTAAGGGCTTTCAAACTAAATTACATAACGACCGGATTTCTTGGGGGCTTCGATTTGTTTCCATTTATTTCGAATTATTGGATCGTATGAATATACCGTTATAGACATAGTATAAAGAAACCTATAATAATACTCTTTCCAAGAACACACGAACATTTTCGTAGTCCGCATTAAGAGATAATCAATGTTATTTCCTAAATTCGTTCGATGCGTTAAATAAAAAAGTTTCGATTGGATTTCTTAGAAAATGATTTCTAAGAAATAGATAAAAATAAATATAAAAATATTTCTTTGGCATACCGATAATTTGTGCTTGATTCTGGGTGTTCTGCTCTTCCTATGCGGTAACAGAACCACAACGTCTTGGTCCTTCGTCCGTGGTTCGGCATATTTCGGATACGGTTTGCCCGAAGACGTTCCTCGTACCGAAGTGGATGTCGATAGTGCGGTCGATCCACCCGCGGTCGAATATTTCGAATATGCAACGTTCGTTACATTATTGCTTCCGCCTCCGTAAGAAACGTTATGTGTATTGTTTACCTAAAAGACATATATAAAAGAGAAGGAAAAAAAAAAAAAAGAAAATTATCTCATAGAAAGAGAAAATTCCTTTCGATTAAATACTATTTATAGATTTAACATTATTTCCTTCGTTTTGTAATACTTTATCTTTATTCTGTTAATTACGATAGATAATACACATACACACACGAGGGAAGACAATGTAAACGCCTGCGTTGGAATCATCTTATCAGCTACACTTTGAGTCACGTATGACCGCGATCGTGTATATATGTATCGCTGACCTTGCAAAGATACTATACGTTACGTATATCGCAGCATTTCTATGAAGCTGTCGTTCAAACACCCACATACATAAGCGCCGATTATTTTTTCATATGACTTAGTTAGTAAAGAACATGCAATTATTTCATGCATTAAGATTATTGCGTTAGGAGTACAGAGAGAGAAAGAGACAGAGGGACAAAGAGAAAGAAAGTACATGCAGCTTTGTGGTTCATTGACTCAATGCTTTGGAAAAGGGACAAGTTGACTCGTTCGTAAGCATTGTGCTTCGAATCGAATACTCACGAAGATAATCGTCATTTTCATGAAAATATCACGTATGTTCTCTGATAATGATTTTTATCATGAGATAGAATACATAAATATATTATGAAGCGCGCACAAACAAGTGGAAAAGAAGAAGAAAAAAAAAAAAAAAGAATAGAAATAAATGTATAAACTACACCGACGACTATTTCCGCGTGTAAAAATGAAAGGTAAACAAAGAGTTAAGAGTCACACAACTGGCGACACAAATGAGCCATCTTTGAACTGAATGGGCGAGCGGGAAATTCAAACGCAACCATAAAGAATCAATGCTTAAAGATCTTTAGAGATGATCTTATCTTGTCTAACACTAGTAGTGTATATATATATATATATATATATATATATATATATATATATATTAATTCGATAAGAGATAGATGATATCATAATCAAATATGTTTACTTACACGTGCACATACGTATGAGATACATATAGATAGATCGATCGTGCATCGGATGAACTTACCTGTACGAGTATGTGACAAGCTTGCGAGGCTATTTGAAAGAGGCCATCCTGTAAATTTCTTCCAGTATTATCGGAAGTATCACTACCGCCTCTTTTCCAACCGAAGAAGGACATTCTGAAGAACGCGTACTCCTTCCGAAGTTAATGTTCAGGTTCTCTCGAAGACGAAATAAGTTTTCTCTTCGAATCAAAGCGCCGATCGAAAAGATCTCATCGAATTCGATCCTGCCTCCATATCGGCCAGAAATATTGATTTCTATCGGTGTGTATGTGTGTATATATGTGTTTGTGTGAGAAAAAGAAAAAGAGAGAAATAGAATAAGGAGGACACGTTTTTATATTCATAGCCATGCAAATTTATTCAGTTTGCTTTAACATTAGCGTGCGGATCGAGAGCGTACGATGAAATTTCCCGAGCATAAATTTCGATTTGAAATAACTTTCTATAGGTGCTATAGGTATATAGGTAGATAGATAGATATATATATATATATATAATTAAACGTTATCATTAATTGTATCATTAGGTATACAAATACAATAGGATGGGTATTAAACAGAGTACCCTTCGGAGATCATTCGTATTTGGAACGATCGGAAAAGGATTATCTATCGGCGAAACGTTCGTAAACAATAATGATTTCATAAAGTGGAACGCGAGAAAGAGAATAATGAAAGAGTAAAAAAGATAAGAAATAGGTCGTACGCACGTGTGATCCGTATCGTTCCGCCCTCCTGGCATGCTTTTTCACACACACACACTCTCTCTCTCTCTCTCTCTCTCTCTCTCCCCCTCTTTCTCTCTCTCTTTTTTTTCCTCTTTCTTTTGATCGATTCAGCACTCTAGCCTGGAGTAGTCCTTGATGACAGAATGATATCTTGAAAATCGAAGTACGAAATCGATGCTGTAGCAGGGAAATCTGACTCTCTCAGACAGGATGCACGTCGTCGTACGCTTCATTATCGATCACGAACGGGGTAATTGCTGTTGTTGCTCCGTTCCGTTTCTGTGTCTTTGCATGTGTGCGTGTGTGCGTGTGCGTTGGTATGTATATATGTATATATGTATATATATATATATATATATATGTATATGTATATATGTATGTATGTATATGTAGTACGAGTTATCTCACGGTGAAATCTTGGAGTCACTACGTTCTCTGCAGTCGTCGTCGTCGCTTAGGAAACACGCAGGCTGTGCCGTTGCATCGCCGCGAACAGTCACGAGCATCCTCGCTTTCGTCGTGTGTGCGTTGAGTTGAGACAGAAAGGGAAATATAGGAGAAGGGATGAGGAATGAGAGAGAGAGAGAGAGAGAGAAAGACAGAGAGACAGAGAGACAAAGAGAAAGAGAGAGAGAGAGAGAGAGAGAGAGAGAGGGAGAGAGAGAAACACAATGGAATTTCGGCGAAGGAAGGAATCCACGGTCGCGGGTGGGTCGAACCACTGTTAAACTCACCTACGATCCCTCGAGCTACCGCCAGCGGTTCTAGTTGCGGTGTCTCGAAGGTAAGAAGGGGATGTTTCAGGGGGTTGTGTCCCGCCAACGACGGACCTGCGCTCCAGGAGCTTTGCTTCGCGTGGCCTCGATACGTTTTCCAATAAATATACACAGGTTCAGAGAGAGAGAAAGAGAGAGAGAGAGAGAGAGAGAGAGAGAGAGAGAGAGAACTATAAAATGGGAAAGGGATGCAAAGCGACGAGAATTGGGCCTAGTCGTCTAGACTGTGGAATATTAGTCGTTCTCATAACTGACTAACGATAAAAGCTTGATATTGGTCTCTTTTCTTCTCCTTCTACCTCCCCTCTCGCCTCCTACCGTCCTTTATCACTCCTTCATTCTATTTCGTCTTTGTCTCCTTCGACGTTATTGAATAATGAACGAATATGACATTTTATCGTCTGTTACCATTCCGATCGTTGTTGCCCACGCTTTTGAAATAACGTCATCGTCGCAACGTATAATTGTACAGGAAAATACAAGATGGTAAGGACGGGGGTGGAATATGTAGAACCATACTAGAATTCTAGACGAACGATATGTCGTCGTCGACAATGGTTTGTCTTTCTCTCTTTCTCTCTCCTCTCTCTAATATATATATATACACACATGTCGTTTTCTTTCTCCTATGTCTCGCTAATAAATATTTGCAATGGGAATTCAGTAGAGTTATTTCTATTATTAGTTTTCATTGGAATAGGATTAAAAGGAAACGTTTCTCCTTTCTCCTTTTCTTTTCTTTTTTCTTTTATCTTTTTTCTTCTTTTTTCTTTTCTCTTTTTTTTTTTAATCGTACGCCAAATATACGAGTCGCATAAAACGATTGACATTTAATATGAAATAATCATCGTAACGTTATCATTCGCCCTGAACAATTATAACATTTGATTTGAAAAAATATATTGTAATTTATTTGAAAATTTTGTTATATTCGTACGAAGCTATATGAAAAAAAAAAAAATAAAAAAAAATAAAAAAAAAATCAGAACAAATTCGATTGGGGAAGACCGATCGAGCGAATAATTTCACGATGATGCTAATACCACTTGCTGATAGATCGCGCTACGATCGTTTTGCAAAGTACCGAACATGTTACGCGCGCGGGTTACTTCCCTGAAAACACACACACACACACACACGCACGCATGCACGCACGCAACGTACACACATACATACATACACATGCACAGATACATATATACATGGATACGTCTTGTTTGAGGCCACACCTCTGTTCATTTAACCAACTATATAGCCCGCGCCAATTTCCGATAAAAAAGAAAACGAAAAAACGAAGAACGGTACAATGTTAATCGATATTATTTTATCGATACTACAACCGATAGGGGTTTATCGGAACAAATTGAAAACAATCGCGTTTCTCATCCGACGTCGTTACCGCTCCGACTCTTGTATTGTTCTATAGTATCTTGATATTTTGCATTTGCAAATCAAACAAAAAGACAATAGCTTTTTATCATCGAGCATAGAAAACTCATAAGTTTGCAATGTTGCAAAATACCGTGTAGAAACGAAAGGAAGGAGATATATACGAGGCATCGATAATTACAGGGAATGTTTCTTTCGTAATCGATTAAAAGGTCGAGTCGAAAGCGAGATAGATTAAATCACACGATGTATTATCGAAATTATTATATCTTATTTTCATTAAATTATATACCTCGTATATAATTTAAAATATATATAAAAAAATATATATATATATATAAATGTATAAGAAATTAATGATTAAACCTAACAATTATTCTTATATACAGATACTTATATATATATATATATCTTATATACAGATATAAAATATATATAAATGTATTAGAAATTAATAATTAAACTTACCAATTATTCTTATATACAATAAATGAAATATACAGAATATATGCAATATTTTCTATGAAAAGAAAAGAACCAAAAAAAAAAAAAAAAAAGACCAAGAACAAAAAAGAATTAAAATAAAAATAAAACGACGTTTCACCGCAATCGTAAGAAAACATTTTCGAAATTCGAACGGCTATATATTCTCAAAGAATAAATAGGGAATCCGCAAATAAACGAAAAAAAAAAAGAAAAGGAAAAGAAAAGAAAAGAAAAGAAAAGAATCAAACTACTATTCGAATCTTGTATACATCGTCCGAATGCGCCAACCGAATCGGCGTATTACGCACCGCTATCAAGAATCTCACGAATTTCTCCGGTTTCCTTAGTTAGCCAACAAAAGGCAGAGAAACCAGCGTGGCAGTAACGGCAGCAGCCAGGAGCCAGCAACATCCGTCCGATTCCATCTCTTTCGCATTAGATGCACTCTCGGCCGTGGCTCGATCTCGCAGGTATTTTCTTCGAGCAACGAGTTCTTCGTAAAAGAGAGAAAAAAGGAGATATAGAAAGAAAGAAAGAGAGAGAGAGAGAGAGAGAGAGAGAGATAGATAGAGAGAGAGAGAGAGAGAGAGAGAGTAAGAGAAAGAGAGAAAGAGACAGTGGTTTTCAACCTTGGGCTTCGTTTTTCCGTGGTAACGGCGGGTGGCCCTGAAACTCGCCGGTATACCCCCACTTCAGGGCTCGTTTGATAAAGCAAGGCATGGGAAGGAAGGAGCCGAGGGCTTCCGGAAACGCCCGAACACGGTCTCTTGGCCTTTTCCACGAGCGATCGAGCGACGCCCTTCCCCCTCTCCCCTCTCGCCACTTCCCCCACCCATTTCCACCCCCGCCGGTATCTAACTCTCATTCGGTTTCTCCGCGTGTACCCGACGTTTTTCCCACCATCGCTTTGCTTGCTAGCCCCCAAGAGTAATAGTAGTAGTTATAGTAGTAGTGTAGTAGTAGTAGTAACAGTAGTAGTAGTAGTAGAATAGTAGTAGAGTAGTAGTAGTAGTAGTAGTAGTAGATGCTGCTGCTGCCGCCGTCGTTGCTTTTCCCCCTCTTTTCCCTTCTCACCCAAAGTCGTCGTTTTCCATTCGGTGGCGGCGACGACGGCGGCGGTGGCGGCGGTGGCGGCGGCGGCGGCGGCGGCAACGACGACGGTGGCGATGGTAACAGCGGCGGCGGCCATGACTCGTGGCGGCTCGGCAAGCTTCGTCGAACGCTCTCGCCTCCTCCCTTCGTCGTTGGCTAAACGTCCGTCGTCGTAGTCCTCGTAGAGCCGCCACCGCGAGCGCTCCTAAAGAGAGAAGATAAAGGGAGTGAGAGAAAGAGAGGGAAAAAGATTCACTGCGTACGGGCGAAGAGAAAGAGAGAGAGAGAGAGAGAGAACGAACGAGAGATATAGAGAAAGAAAGAGAGAAGGTGGAAAGACGAACGAAGAGAGATAAATAGGTAGTTACTTTTATTGTGGTGGGAGAGAAAAAGAGAGAAAGAGAGAGAGAGAGAGAGAGAGAGAGAAAGTAAAATATACATAGAGAAAATAAGAGGGTACGAGAAAGAAAAGTGGGGACAGAGGAGTGCAAGAGAAAAAGAACGAGAAAGATAAAGATAAAGATAAAGAAAGAGAAAAAGAGAGAGAGAGAGTGATACTCGCAAGAGATCAAGTAAACGACGACTATACGTCATAGGCGAGTACGCGCGTGGCGATATACGAACTATACCCGTGGCATCTTCTCTCTTGATACTTAAACTGGTGGTGCGCTTTGAAGCCGGTCGCTTTATATGTTGTTGTTCGTGCGCTTGGAATCCGTTACGACGACGAGTTCTTCTCGTGGCGTTTCTCCCGATCGGACGCCGCCATTGTTATCGTCCGCGTTTGAGAAGAGAAGACGACGCTCGGTCGCGTCCTAGTCTGTATCTTCTTTCTAAATTTGCCATTTCTGTCATCCCTTCATCCATCCATCCATCCATCCATCCATTCATCCTGTCTTTTTTCATCATCGTAATTCCACGAAGTAATTAATTTTTACATTTCCTTTTCTTTTTCCTTTTCTCTCTCTCTCTCTCTCTCTCTTTTTTTTTTTCTCTAATTTTTTCCTTAATACAGAGAAATTAAAGGAAAGATCGTAGAAAAGGAAAAGCGAAAAAAAAGTAATACACGCAGGCACACACACGGAGAGAGAGAGAGAGAGAGAGAGAGAAAGAGAGAGAGAGAGAGAGAGAAAATATACACGAACACGGGGGAAGAAAAAAGCCGGCTCATGGTTAGCACGCCGATTATGACGAGGAAAAAGTGTACTACCAACGAATAACACGCCTCCCCCGTTTTTTTTTTTCCCTCCCTCTTTCTTTTCCCCGACCCTAACGATCCCTCGTTCCTACGCCTTTGCGCGTTTGACAGGTGCGTTCGAGACGCGCGTGAACGAGTAAGAGAAAGACAGAAATAAGGGACGATAAGATCAGTTAAGAGAGAGAGAGAGAGAGAGAGAAAGAAAGGGAGTAAGAGATATTCAGGCTCCTCGACACTTCGTGCAGTTTTATTGTTTTCCTTCTGCTAGTATTTGGAAGGGGAGAAAAAGAGAGTGTGTGTGTGTGTGAGAGAGAGAGAGAGAGAGAGAAAGAGGGGGGGGGGAAAGAAAGGTCGTGAGACCGAGAAATAGAAGTGAAAGAACGAGAGAGCCGATCTTCCTCTCGTCCTTACTTGTCCTTCTTGTCATCGTCATCGTCATCGTCATCGTCGTCGTTGAATCAACCCTGGCAATTTTCGTTGGGCATTAACTAATCGCATTAATATATATATATATATATATATATATATATATATATATATATATATATATATACATTTAGATACATAAAGATTACTACGATCGGTTGTTTCTTTTACTCTTTACGAGAAGAGGAAGAAAAAGAAGGTTGGAAAGGTTAAGAAAGTTTTATAATAAGAAAGAGAGATAGAGAATAAAGAAAAAAAGGAAAAGGAACCAGCAGTGGGCTCTCGTGTACACAAAGTGTCCAGTGCATTATGTGATTGTTTTCCCAGCGACGCGCTTTCCTCGGCCACCGGTGATCGATTCGAAGAGCGTGAAGGTTAGTTCCTCTTTGTGCTTGAGTACTCTACCCATCTACTCTCTTTTTTCTGTCTCTATTTCTCTCTCTCTCTTTCTCTCTCTCTCTCTCTCTCCCTCTCTCTCTTTATTTCACTATTTCTCTTAGTACAAGGAAAAGGATCGACAGAGGAAGAGAGAATAAATAAATACATACATACATAGATACATACATACATACATACATACATGCATATATATATATATGTATATATTTGTATGTTGGTGTGTATGTGTGTGTGTGTGCGTCGATAAATCGATGAATTTCCGTTCGCAAGCGTGACCATTAATAGTCGCTTGAGTATTCAAGACCATGTGCGTACAGCTTTTCTATTTCCTTTTCTTTTCCTTCTTTCCTTTTCTCTTTCTCTTTCTCTTTCTCTTTCTCTCTCTCTCTCTCTCTCTCTCTCTCTCTCTCTCTCTCTCTCTTTCTCATTTTTTTGCGCTTGAATTTTCGACCATTCAAGACTGCTCTTTTTCTATTCTTTTCTTTTTTTGCTCTTTCTATCTCACTCTCTCTTTCTCTTTTTCTTAGAGGGGAGAGGGTTGCAAGTTTCGCGCCCCTTCGCTCCGACCTCCTGAGATCGTCCACAAGGGGACGCTTACTGTGCGACTTCTTTGGCCTTCTTTGTCCTTTTTGGTTTTCTCTTAGGTTCTCATCCGAACTTATGGATGGATGATCCTTGAATTAATCGAATTTGAATTTTTCTCTCGAAAATCATTGAAAAATTGTTCTCATATGTTTATACAGGATGTGATCATGTACATATGATCAATCGTTTATCAAAATCCATAGAATTGATCAGATTTCGTATATTTACTTGTATTCCTTTTTTTTCCCTTTTTTTTTTTTTTTACAAATAATTAAAATTACAAATTATTATGAAAGATGCTTCAACTTAAAAAGATAGTTCCATTTATTTATTTATTTATTATTTCATTATCGCAAATTAAAAATGTTGATAACCTGGTCAGTTTCACGTATTATACATAAATACATATTTCAAAATTGGAGAAATCATGGAATAATATTTAAAATGTAAAATCTAATAAATGTTTGTATTTTTATATATTGTATCTACTTACATGATATAAGATTTGTGCTTTTTATTTTTACGTACGATAATATATACGAGAGATAGAAAGAAAGAGACAGAGAGAGAGAGAGAAAGAGAGAGAGAGAGAGAGAGAGAGAGAAAGAGAGATAGAGAAAGGGAGAGAGCATAAACGTTAAAATCGAATTGAAGAATTTTTCTAATGTTTTTCGTATTAATTTCAGAACAATAAACTTATCGATTCGATTTTGTGATAAGTATAGAAAAAAATATATCAATTTTATCGTTAATATCCACATCCATATAACGTAATTACCTAATTAAAACAATTTACATTTATAATCGAGGGGCAGGTGTTTCGAATATTACCCGATGCGCTCGAGGAAACACGAAGTCGGTTGTTAAGATATACCTACCTGCCTATCTTCGAAAGTAGTCGTTATAAAAGTATTCGAAATTCTACAGACTCAGGATATTTGAGCACCTTTCCTCTTTCTTTTTTTTTTCTCCTTTTATTGTTCATTTCTTTACCTCGACTAATTCGATTCTCTTCTAATTTCGATCATTAGAACGATCGTTATCTACGACCAATCAACATTATGATTCCGACATGCAAAGAATTTAAAGTAAAATAAATCATCGTCTATCAGAAGCTTTTATTATTTCATCTAATTCTTAATTTCTTATCATATCTCGATGATGATGATGATGATGATGATGATGATGATGATGATGATGATGATGATGATGATGATGATGATGATGCTGATGATAATGATGATGATGATGATGGTGATTATTAGAAAAATATATAAATAGTCTCCACTCCAAATTCAGAGCGCATACGTCGATCCGATTACCGGTTTAATTATGAATTTTTCCATCGAGCAAGCCGACGATAGTCGGATACTTGATCCGTAATTTACGGCACGGAATTCTGTTATTTGCTCGTAATAGAGAGAATCGTATATGAGCATACGGGAAATATGTATATAGAAATACGCGACGTATGTAAATACATACGTACGTACGTAGATGCATATACGTATTATGTAGAGACGCACGAAATATTTGATATGGTTTCGCCTTGATTCTCGAAATTCTCTCTCTCTTTCTCTCTCTCTCTCTCTCTCTTTCGCTCTCTATTTCTTTCTTTCTTTCTTTCTTTCTCCCCTTTATTCTCTTACGAATTTTCGAATTGTTTGATTTTTCATATCGCGTCATTTAAAAAAAAGAAAAAAAAAAAAAAGAAAAAGAAATAAATTCCGTTTTATTCATTCATAATATAACTAATATATTTTTGATATTTAAATGATTCTATGCTAAATAAGAAAGGCAAACTCTTTTTGCCGTGGGGGAAAAACGTGTAAGTAACAAGGTTATATCAATTGCATAGGAGACAATAACAAGCTGGACAAAAGCCATCTGTGTCACTTACGTAATGCATGTCGATAGATATCGACGTTTATGACATGTACATATATACCTTCAATTCACTAGCAATTATTCATATAGTAGGCGTACGTTAGTCCTTTACTGAACCTAATAAAGTTCACTATACCCATATTTTCTTATTGCTGGAAAAATCGCTTCTGTTTTCCAATATAATTTTATATTAGGATCGATTACTTTGAATAATTGTTATTATTATGTTCCCCATAAATTATCGTTCAAAATCAAAGTCATACTTTTTTTATTTAAATTTATTATATATTTATATAAATATTTAAGAATAATTTGAATTATTTGAATGATTTGTTTGATAGAACGGGAATGGATTATCTCATTTATCAATTATTAGCAATGATTCCTTCCTTCCATAGAGAACTTTTTTAAAATGAATAGGCTATAGGTTGTTCAACACCTGGCATTCATTGGTATCATTGTAATATGAAAGAAAGGCATTCTATTGCTATACAAAAGGGAAAATTTTCGATTACGATCGACCGCTGTTTCCTCTTTTTCTCCCCCTCTCTCTCTTTTTTTCTTTCTTTCTCTTTGGTAAAGGAATCATGCTGGCACATAACAAAAAGCATAATAATCAATTTCCAAGCGTAGGACCAATTAGAGTGGACGATGCTCGAGCGTGTCATTAGAGGATTTAGATATATACGTATCTAACGAATCTCGGTGCTTGGTAATCGTGTTCCTATAGAAAACTCAATAATGTTACGAGTGTCGTTTGTATCAAAGACGAAGAAGGAAGAAAAAGAAAAAGAGAGAGAGAGAGAGACAGAGAGAGAGAAAATTACAGAGGTAATCAGGAAAAACTCGAGAAATCTTGAAACGAGGTCAACAATCTTTAACGTGTCGAGAGGTTTCTTTAAAATGATTATAGATACACCCCGTAAACCATATTTCAATTTGTCAAGAAAAAAGATCAATATATATATATATATATATACGTACGTACAATAAATTTGTATATATTTCTCACTGAGATATATAGAGTACATTATAAAGTTTATTGTTATATCGCTATCGAAATAAATTTTCCCTATTCTTCGGTAGAATAATGTATTTGCGTGTTCTATGCATGCTCCAGCGAAGTGCGCTACGTTAATCGAGTTTTTCGACGATAAAGGCGTTACGTGTCGTGATTCCGCGTGGGTGTCTCACGCGTACGAAGCTTCTTGTCGCTTCATTAAGATACACGACCAGCTTAATGATCTCTATGGAGATTCAACATAGGAGAAACTCACTCGACAATGAACACGAAGCCTTTACCGGGTAACAACGAGTTAAGAATCTTTGAATGAGCTCACTCGACTGTGATCAAGCAAAGGGGAGATTGACATTTTTCATTTGACTTTCTACCACTCTCAATCTCGATCCTCCTCTTATTGTTTCTTCATTTGTATTATATATTATCTATAAATTAATTCATCTTTATTCGTTGATTGACCTTTCTTTTTTATTTTTTCTCTTTTTTTTTTTTTTTTGTCATATTTACTTTCGAAATTAATAATTAACGTTATAATCTTTTTCTTCTTTCTTTCTTTTTTTTTTCCTTTTTTTTTTTTTTTTAATCAAGCATAAAACATAAATTAATTGTATGTAACGTAGAAATTAATTAATTTTAAGTACCACTATCGTCGATTGAATAATTTTTTTTATTACTTCAGAACTATTTATCGACGTCACGTACTTTTTATTTCATTGAACATAAAACGTATGAATTAATTGTCATTTGACAATATATAACGTATGAACTAATTAATTTTTAAGTATCATGACGAAGATATCGATCGAGCCCTTTTTTATTATTTCGAAGTCTCCTGTCAACATTACAATCTTTTTCTTTTATTGAATATTAAATCTATAAATGAATTGTAATGTATGTAGCGTATTGATCATTGGTCAAATTTTTTATATTACTTTCAACATTAAGTTCTCTTATCAAAGAAAAAACATATATATTTTATTAATTGTACAATGTATAAACTAATTAATCTTTACCAGCAAGTTATCGATCGATTACCTTTTTTTTTTTTTTTTCTTTTTTTTGCTGCCATAGAATCACTCATCAGCGTTACATCCTTCTTTTATCGGATAAAACAAAATATCAATTAATTGTAACGCGCATGTAACGTATGAAGTAATTAATCTTAAACAACACGTTATCGTGCGGATCAAATTCTTCTTTCGTTACTTTGGATTCACGTTACGTTCGCGTTACCTTTTTTTTTCTTTTTTTTTTTTTTTTTTTTTTTTAATCAAACAAAAGTACAAAAAGACGACGTAACTTATCATTACATTGTTCTTCTCCTCGTATTTATCTGAAATCATTCGATTTCGCGTCATAAATATACACTCGGATCATACGTATATATACACTAACTATCTATTATCTATAACGTTTCTATCTCTAATTTATATTTTGATATAGGTTACACGTTACACGTTACTCGACTATAGATAAGAGAATACAATGGATTAAGTTGGTAAATCGCAACGGGAGTAAATGCGAATCACTCTTAAACGTGCATAACACACTTACGCATTGGCGGCGAATGGCACGTTTCATTTGTTGGAATTAAGATTGAAAGGTACCGGAAAGACGGTAGATACAATTCTCTTAATATCATATACCTCGTAACCAGTGATGATCGTAAATGATCATAGAATTGTGTTTCTTCTATCTATCGTGTCTTTTCGTTTTCATTAATAAATTTCAAATTAACGTGATTAATTTGTTCGAATTTTATCGAACATCGTTTTAACGTTATACACATATATTATGTGTTAAATATTTAATTATAACGAATACATTAAAATAGCATATATCTTATCTAATCTTATCTCTAAGAAAATATTGTAAGTTAGTTCGAATAAATTTTAATAATTTGATTAAGTATTAAAGCGAATCAATGAAAATTCTTCAATGAGTCATATTCTCGAATGAAACAAATAATTAAAATATATATGATGGAAATGTACATTTGTAAAAGCATCTTTTTTTTTTTCTCGTTTATGATATATTCGACTAAATGAGATTTTTAAGTAAAGTTATATGTATGTATGTTAGTATATACATAGGTGTATTGTTGGGTTTATGCTGGTTCGTTTAATCAACGCATAAAAAGAGAAGAATAGAATCAGGAATGTAGAAACAGAGAGAGAGAGAGAGAGAGAGAGAGAGAGAGAGAGAGAGAGAGAGAGGAAGAGAGGAAGAGAAAAAGAAAGAGAGGAAAAGACAGGAAGAGAAAGCGCTGTCTCTAGCATGGTCATAAACAAAACTTAAAGAAACACCGGCATGGTACTTAACGAAGCAGAGTCGTACACGTGTACTATGATAAATAATGCATCCCTCGTCCCTTCCATTCACGTGGCAGAAAGCAGTAGGTACATACGTGGACGGTGCATAGTCCGGACATATGTATGTAGTTTTAAGCCCGATCGAGAGAAGAGCTCGGACGCGTCCATAATAGACGTGCCTTTCACGATGTAAAAATCTTCCTAACTCGCATATCTATCCCTTTGTTTCCTAAGTACAAGTGTATAATACTCGTTTTCTTCTCGCGATTATTATTGCTCGTTCTTTTTATTATTATCAATTTCTGTGGTTACATGAACGCGCGCTCGCGCGCTCTATCTCTCGTTCGTATGTGTTTGCGGCAGAATACTTTATACGAATATATTGGTATTTTTCGAAAAATTGAAATTCTATCTTCAAGATACAATCGTTTCTTGTCTGACGATTTAAGTGAAATTCCATTGGAAGTTTTAAGGTGCGTTTATTATCTCCGTCGAAAGGATCTTTTAGAAAAGGTAAAAATCGTAAAGTACGTTTTATCGACCTTTATATTTTCAGTACTTCTTTTTCTTTTTTCTTTTCCATTGACGTAGATACACGTAGGACACATATGCTTGGGTATTATTCCGAAGCGACATTTTTATCGAAGACAGAAGTTAGTTCGCTCGTTGGAAAGGCCACGGTGGTCTCGTTCCGATGCGTTAAGTAGATACTTGTGAGGAAGAAGAAGAGGATAAGAAAAAAAAAAAATAAGAAAAGAAAAGTCAAGCTGATAAAGAGAAAGGCTATATAGCGGAGAAAAGAAATGGTAAAAGAAGGGAATGTGAAAAAGTCCGAAGTATGTACGATCGATGAATAAATCATTTCGATAACCTAACAGAGCGCACATCAGGACCGAGAGTTTATCGCATTTGCTCGAAATGAGTCGTGTCTAATCGGTGCTCGATCCGCGTATACACGTTCCTCTTTTAACCGCTTAACCATTTAACGAATCTACTCATTCCGAACGATAATGAACTCATCAAAATCGTCCGCGACGAAAACCGACATGTAAACACATATATACATACATACATACGCGCGCGCGCACACACACATATTGATACATGTGATAAAGGGGAAGATACAGACCTTTCTTTATTTTTCGTACGTAGAATTTTTTGTTACCGAATGAAAAAGAAAGAACTAGACGATTTTTCACGTCCCTTTCTCTCTCTCTCTCTCTCTCTCTCTCTCTCTCTCTCTCTCTCTCTCTCTCGAAATGTCAACGTCGTTTCGCGTTTTATTCGTTGGATCTTCGACGTTGACGAGAAAAGAAGAAAGGACTTTTCCTTTATCTTTTATTTAATACCTTTTGTTAATCGTTTTTTTTTCCTTTTTTTTTTCTTTTTTCTTTCTTTCTTTTTTTTTTTTTTTTTTACAGTGCCAAAAAATTTCTCCCTCTGGCACTAGATTGATTTTGTTAATCGAAGAAGAAAAAGAAGAAGAAGAGGAGTAGGAGTAGGAGGAGGAGGAGAAGGAGAAGGAAGAGGAGGAACGACTCGTGTCATTGATTTAGTTCGATTGCGTCTACGACATTTTTATTTTTATCATGGACTTTTATCGAGCGATAAGGAATAAAAAAGAAAATGAAAGCAAAAATAAACAAGTCGTCACGGGATTGAACGTGTATGTATAGAAGCGTTGTATACATAATTACGATATATCAACATTATTGACCGGGCGACGAAGATAAAATCGGCCGTTTAAATTCTTGGCAATAAGTCTAATGGAAACGTCAAAGATTATTTCATTCGGGTAACTCAGCAATTTGCTGACGGTCATCTCCGTATTACACCCCGCGAAAGTTAGAGATTGGTATTGATTCATGCGCGCGACACAGAAGCCGTCAACAAAGATACTATTTTCCCTATCTCTTTTTCATTCTACACTCGTCCGGAAAACACTAGAAATTTCACGATTTATTTACGCGTACTAATCAATGCCTCTTTTTATAAACGAAGCTCTTCCATACTTCGAGTTAATCCTTTTAATCATAATTATAAATTAATAATAATTATATTAAATATAATTAACGAGCGACTAATAAGCATCGAATCTCTTCAATATTCTTATAAATATTTTCCTTTGGATTTATGTTTAATAATCGATCATTGATTAATAAATAAATGTATATTTTTTTTTTTTTTTTAGTTTTTTTTCTTTCTTTTTTTTTCCATGCGAAATATTACAACTTTTTGTTATATATCTTATTGAAATAGAGTTAGAAATTATTAGTTGTATCTATCCGCTTTTTTTTTATTTTTTTTATTTTTTTTATTTTCAATTTACGTCAATTAAGTGTTACTACTACTATTTTATCTAGTACATATCACTCAAAAGATATCGATACCACTAACGAATCTCGATATTCCCGTAGAAGAGTTATAGTGGAAGACTTTGTATATACATCGAGTGTACACATATATCTATACCTATATCGCCATATACGTTATGTTTCTATTTGGTTTCGATGAATTTTAACGACAAAAAAGGGAGCGAACGATAGAAAGAGAGAGAGAGAGAGAGAGAGAGAGAGAGAGAGAGAGAGAGAGAAAACAAATAAAATGGTAGATGCAACCAATGCGTACGGGGTTTCGACCCTTTTCGAATCGCTCGCCAAAATGCTCTACAAAATATCGAATACATCTGTTATAGGAAATATTTGT